>NC_069509.1:107935842-107965842 GCF_027579735.1 Bombina bombina | reverse complement strand
ATAGGGGATTTGTTGTACTAAGTGGAGCGTAGTGGCGTCCTAAACGTTATGGCAGTTACTCACAATCATTACAATTTAGGCAAATAAGCATAATAGTTATGACTGTATTATGCAGTACTTTTTTTTTTTTTTTGCAAACATTGTTAGTGATTGTAAAGTTTGCCTATTAACTGCGTAGTATATAAAACAGGGGCACTTTCATTTATTAAATTTTTTTAAGACTCTTACGCTTCATTTGTAAAATTACCATTTAGTAATGGTAAACATCGTGCCATTCCTCTGCCCATATCTGATACTTTATTTAGCTGATTAATTACGAGTCCTGCTTCCTCCAATCGTTGCATGCCCCACTTGGTGTCCAGCTCTTGGTGCACGCAATGATTGTATGAAGCAGGATTTGTCATCAATCAGCTAAATAAAGTACAAGAGGTAATCTTATTTAAAGTGAATGTAAATTTTGATGCTAAAGTGCCCGGTTTTTAAAACTTCGATTAAAAACGGGGCACTTTAATTCATCAAAATTTTCATTTCACTCCTGTTGTGAAAAAAACTTACATTTTAATCTTCATAGCATCTCCAGCTTCCTCCACCCGTTTCAAAGCCTCTTCCTGGGTCTAAAATGAGGCATCTGGCTTCTTCCAATCACAGCAGTGAATTACACTGTATCCCCTGGGGGAAGCTGTGATTGGAGGATGACCTGTCAATCATTTCTGACATCAGAAATGGCTTGTGAGCTGGAGCTCCTGTGAAGTTTAAAAGGTAAGGTGTTTTTTTTTTTTTTTGGTCACATTATTATTATTATTATTATTATTATTATTATGATTATTATTATTATTATGATTATCATTATCATCATCAGGTATTTGTAGAGCGCCAACAGATTCCGCAGCGCTGTAAACATAGTCAATGTACAGGATAGCTTTTGTAGTGGTCAAGTGGGTAGAGGGCCCTGCCGAGAGTTTCACTGTTGTAGTCGGCTCTTATGAAGCAGGAGTGAAATGTAAATTTTGATGAATTAAAATGCCCCAGTTTTTATTTAAAGTTTTAAAAACCGGGCACTTTAGCATCAAAATTTACATTCACTTTAAGCATATTTTATTCTCTATGCCAGAAACAAGTGTTTTAAATTCCCAGCCACTGTTGATGTTTTCTATATACAATGTTTCTTAATACAATGTTGCATCTTGAAGAAATTGCACAAACGGCTTCTAAAATGAAAACTGCACTGTCTTTAGGGCACATAATGAATTCAATCTCTCTTCCTATTAACCCTTGTAATGCTTTCAGTAACTATTCACCCCATTTTCCTATTAACCCTTGCAATACTATTAGTCTCCCCATAAATATATTAACCTTTTATCCCTTACCCCTCACTATAACTTCATACCATACATTAACCATTTCTGTACAGCAAATTACTAATCATATTTCTCCTGTCTTGTCTGTAATTGAATCCTATTCTGTGCAGTCAGCCTTTATGCTCCTCACTGAGCAGTCCCCACATTAACCCTTTCATTGTAAAAATGTATCTCCAAACCCCTCCCCATTCTTACCTATCATAAAAGTCTATCCTTCCTACTTCTGCTCAGATTCAGCTTGCCCTCAGACATGTTACTCCCTTTCCACCTTCAACCCTGTAAACATTAGAATCATCCTTGCCATATAACCATTTACCTTACATTCTCTAACCTGTTTTAACCCTATCTTGTATAGCCAGTTGATTCACATGTACATTTATTCATTATTGGTTCTTCAGAACTGAAACGCATAAAAGTTTGATTTGGTTTCTCTGAGTCAAATTAATTTAAGGTTCCAATTCCAACGCGTACGCACAACAAAAATTGTGCATGTGCATCGTCACATTTGACGTATGTAAAGGGGTAAATTGGCATCTACAGAATGTAGAGAAAGCTGAGTGACTGGTTGCAAAAGATGAGGTTCATATTAGGATGGAGTTATGTACAAGAGTCGATGTGGGGAAAGGGTAATTGGCAGCATGGTAAGAGCACTGAGATAAACAAGGGCACACTGGAGTGAGTTCTGACTAGGTGGAGGCACTCTTAAAGGGACATTAAACACAATTTTTTTTCTCATGATTCAGATAGAGAATACCATTTTAAACAACTTTCTAAATTACTTCTGTTATCTAATTTGCTTCATTCTCTTGATATTCCTTCCTGAAAAGCATATCTAGATAGGCTCAGTATCTTCTGATTGGTGGCTGCACATATTTCCCTCATTCTCTGTCTGAATCATGAAAGAAAATGTTTGGGTTTAATGTCCCTTTAAGTACTGCAAAGTTTACCCTTAAAACCTATGAATTATTTTAGTGTATTTAATTATTGTAGGTAAAATAGACTTAAAGTGAATGAAAATTTTGATGCTAAAGTGCCCGGTTTTTAAAAATTCAATTAAAAACAGGGGCACTTTAATTCATCAATTTACATTTCACTCCTGTTGTGAAAAATACCTTTTACTCTTGACAGCCGATACAGCTTCCTCCACCCGTCGCAAAGCCTCTTCCTGGGTCTAAAATGAGGAATCGGGGGGGGGGGGGGAAGCTGTGATTGGAGGATGACCTATCCATAATTTCTGATGTCATAAATGGCTTGCGATGACCGGAGGAAGCTGGAGCTGCTGTCAAGTTTAAAAGGTAAGTATTTTTTCACAGCGACTGAAATGTAAATTTTGATGAATTAAAGTGCCCCTGTTTTTAATAGAATTTTTAAAAACCGGGCACTTTAGCATCAAAATTTACATTCACTTTAAGTGGGGAAACATAGGCACACCTGAGAGGGTCTCAGGCACTTTACTGTGGGACAAAAGCTCACTGGAGTGAACTTTGTCTGGGTGGAGGCACTCTAGGTATAACTAAGTTTATCATTCATTCCTATGAGGTATATTAGCATATTTAATTATTGTAGGCAAGTGAGATTTAAGTGAAGAAACAGGCACACCAGAGAGGGTCTCGGACACTGTATGGCGGGACACAGGCACACTGGAGTGAGTTCTGACTGGATGTGGGCACTCAAGGCACAACTGCGTTTACCATTCAATCCTATGAAGTATTTTAATGTATTTAATTATTGTAGGTTAGTAAGACTTAAGTGAGGAAACCTAGGCAAACCAGGAGGACCTTAGACCCTATACGGCGGGACAAGAGCTCACTCAAGTGAGTTTTGGCTGGGTGGAGGCACTCTAGGTACAACTGAGTTGATAATTTATTCCTATAAATTATTTTAGCATATTTAATTATTGTAAGTAAGATTTAAGTGAAGAAACAGGCACACCAGAGAAGGTCTGACACATAGGTGTGCCTATAAGTCCTCACTAAACTACAATAATTAAATACTCTAAAATACTTAATAGGAATGAATGGTAAACTCATTTGTGCTTGGAGTGCCTTCACCCAGAAAGAACTCACTCCAGTGTGCCCATGTCCCTCCATACAGTGTCTGAGATCTTGTCCGGTGTACCAATGTGTCCTCCCTTAAGTCTCAATGACCCACAATAATTAAATACTTTAATACTTTATACAAATACATACTTGATAGTCCTGGAGTGCCTCCACCCAGTTAGAACTCGCTCCAGTGGGCCCATGTCCCTTCGTACAGTGTCTGAGTCACTCCTGGTTTGCCTTGGTTCCCTCACTTAAAGTGAATGTAAAGTTTGAGGAATGAGTGCCCAGTTTTTAATAATCCTATTAAAAACAAGGGCACTTTCATTCATCAAACTTTAAATGACACTGCTTTTGTTAAAATTACCTTTTTCTTTCTGCAAGCCGCTCCAGTGCTTCCTCCGCCCGTCGCAAGCCTCTGCTGACGTCAGAAATTGATCCCTGGCCTTCCACCAATCACGGCGTTGCTTTAGGCAATGATTCCCCGGGGGGGGGGGAGCCGTGATTGCAGGATGCCGGAATCCTCATTCCTGATGTTAGAAGAGGCTTGCGACGGGCTGGATAAGCTCTGGAGCGGCTTGCAGAAAGAAAACGTAAGTATTTGAACAAAAGCAGTTTAACTTTAAAGTTTGATGAATGAAAGTGCCCCTGTTTTAATAAGATTATTAAAAAACGGGCACCCATTCCTCAAACTTTACATTCACTTAAAGTCTCACTGACCTACAATAATTAAATCCTCTAAAATACTTCATGAGTTTGAAGGATAAACACAGTTGTGCCTAGAGTGCCCACACCCAGTCACAATTCATTCCAGTGTGCCCATGTCCCTCCATACAGTGTCTGAGACTTTCTCTGGAGGGGCATGGGCACACTGGAGTGAATTCTGACTGGGTGTGGGCACTCTAGGCACAACTGTTTTATCATTCAATCCTATGACGTATTTTAGTGTATTTAATTATTGTAGGTCAGTGAGACTTAAGTGAAGAAATAGGCACACCAGAGAGGGTCTGACAATGTATGGAGGGACATGGGCTTACACAAATGAGTTTTGACTAGGTGGAGGCACTCTAAGAATGAGTTTACCATTCATTCCTATGAAGTATTTTTAGAGTATTTAATTATTATAAATCTGTGAGACGTAAGTGAGGACACATAGGCACACCTGACAAGGTCTCACACTGTACAGTGATACATGGGCACGCTGGAGTGAGTTCTGACTGGGTAGAGGCCCTCCAGGCACATTGAAGTAAGTTCTGACTTGGAGACTCTCCAGACACAACTGTTTACCATTCATTCCTATAAAGTATTTTAGAGTATTTAATATAGGTCAGTGAGGCTTAAGTGAGGAAACATTGGTAAACCATGAGGGACTCAGACACTGTACGGAGGGACATGTGCACATTGAATGGAGTACTGACTGGATGGAGGCACTCCAGACACCACTCAGTTAACCATTCGTTCATATGAAGTATTTTAGAGTAATTATTGTAGGTGAGACAAAGTGAGAGTAATTTTTCTACCTGTAGAACACAAATCCTGTATTGTCTCTGTCTAATTACCAAACCGCTATATTTTTTTAAAATAAAATGATTGATTTATTTAATATTTTCATTACATTATTGTTGCTTTCTGCTCCTGACTCCTATCTTCTACTTATAATTTTGACTGTTTACGTATAGAGCGGTCCCACCCGCTCCATACGTATCAAAGATGCGCGTTCACAAGCACCGTTACTATTGCGCATGCGTCTATCTACTTCGCAACATAGTAATGAATGAATATCAATATTGTATTCATTCATTACTATGTGATTTCCATATTAAGAAGAAGCCAATGTTAGTGTAAATTAAAATAAAATAGTTGGTTTAGGCTTTCACACGGACCGAGGCACTTACATTGTAAGAAGGCTGCAATGCGATGCGCTTCAAAGAAGCAATGCGTGTATGAAAGTTGATGTATATGATCGCTGAGGGAAAAATGTTCTGCGCATGCGCGAATCGGCCACGCGCATTGAAACCAAAAGAACAGCTAGTATGTGTAACGCATGCGCAGATGAAAGAATAGGACGATGAAGTTGCTGCACGGCCGCCTAACGGCCAAAATTTCAATTGGCCCACATAAACGTCAGCAGGAAGAAAATATGAATTGAAAAAGTGTTTTTAGCGACGGGAAAAAGACTTTATTAAAGGTAAAACTTTATTTTAAAACAAGTAACAACAATTTCATGAATGAAAGTCCTATTGATTTTACATCGAAAATCAAATTACTGTTAGGAACAGAGTGAACTTTACTTTCACTTTAAAGGGACATAATACTCATATGCTAAATCACTTGAAACTAATGCAGTATAACTGTAAAAAGCTGACAGGAAAATATCACCTGAGCATCTCTATGTAAAAAAGGAAGATATTTTACCTCACAATTTCCTCAGCTCAGCAGAGTAAGTTCTGTGTAAAAAGTTATACTCAGCTGCTCCCAGCTGCAGGTAAAAATAAAAAAAACAAAACAAAGAAATGAACAGCAGCCAATCAGCATCAGCAGTGCTGAGGTCATGAACTCTTACTGTGATCTCATGAGATTTGACTTAACTCATGAGATTTCATAGTAAGCTTCCTTTACCTGATTGGTGAAATAATATGAGAGTTCACGAGGCTCATCCTTTCAGCTGTCCCAGGACAGACATACTAAAATGCTGCTTAGAAATCCTTTACAATGGGAGGTGGCTACTGAGGAACTTTTGAGGTAAAATATCTATCTTTTTTACATAGAGATGTTCAGGTGATATTTTCTAGTCAGCTTTTTACAGCTATGCTGCATCACTTTCAAGTGTTTAAACATTTGGGTATTATGGCCCTTTAAGTGAGGAAAGATAGGCACACCTGAGAGGGTCTGACACTGTACGGAGGAACTCGGGTACACTGGATTGAGTACTAACTGGGTGGAGGCACTCCAGACTATCAGGTATTCATTGATTCGTATAAAGTACTTTAAAGTTTTTAATTATTGTGGGAAAGTGAGACTTACCCAATTTTTTTATTTTGTGATTCAGATAGAGCATGACATTTTAAGCAACTTTCTAATTTACTCCTATTATCAAATTTTCTTCATTCTCTTGGTATCTTTATTTGAACTGCAAGAATGTAAGTTTAGATGCCGGCCCATTTTTGGTGAACAACCTGGGTTGTCCTTGCTGATTGGTGGTTAAATTCATCCACCAATAAAGTGCTTTCCAGAGTACTGAAACAAACAAAAAACTTAGATGCCTTCCTTTTCAAATAAAGATAGCAAAAGAACAAAGAATTTGCTAATAGAAGTAAATTAGAATGTTGCTTAAAATTGCGTGCTCTATCTGAATCACAAAAGAAAAAAATTGGGTTCAGTGTCCCTTTAAGTGAGGACACAGACACACCTGAGTCTCAGACACTGTACGGAGGAACACGGTCACACTGGGTGGAGGCACTCCAGGCACACTGAATTTACTATTCATTCCTATGAAGTATTTTAGAGTAATTATTGTAGGTCTGTGAGATTTAAGTGGCACATGTTATAGAATCTGACACTTTACAGGGGCACATTGGAGTGAGTTCTGACTGGTTGGAGGCACACCTGGCACATCTGAGTATCATTCTTTACAATTAAAGGGATAGACGAGTCAAAATCAAACCTGCATGATTCAGATGGAGCATTTCATTTTAAGACACTTTTAAATTAACTTCTATTTTCAAATGTGCTTTGTTCTATTAGTATCCCTTGTTAAAAAATGAATATGCACATATACACTAGTGGGAGCTGCTGCTAATTGGTGCCTGCACACATTTGCCTTTTCTGATTGGCTAAATAGATATTTATTTTGCAAGATGTACAGATTCCACGGTTTCATCCTTACTTGTGGGATATTATCCTTCCTAACAGAAAGTGGCAAAGAGTGCACCCACAGCAGAGCTGTCTATATAGCTCCCCTCTTAACTCCACCCCCCAGTCATTCTCTTTGCCGGCTCTAAGCAGGAAGGGTAAAGTGAAAGAGGTGATAAACTGTTAGTTTTTATTTTTCTTCAAGCAAGAGTTTATTTTTGGTGTGCTAGCTGGAGGCGCTGGTTCAGCTTAGTGCAAACTTGTATCAGTCGTTGGTGTCTTCCTTTACATCCTCAGTTGTATAACTCTAGGTGCAAAATAGTGGTGCTGAAATATCAGGCAATACACCATACAAAGGTGAATATCTACTCACAGTGTATATTGCAGGTTACCGGCTCCTTCCCAATATGAAAAGACAATATCAGATTCAGTAAAAAAGTGTCTTTATTTGGCTCAACGTGTTTCAACGGTCCCAGCCGTCTTTCTCAAGAGCAATAAAAGTGCTTTACAAACCAAAGCATACCTTTCCGCTGCACAGGCGGCCTTTAAATACATATCCGTAACGCTACCTGCTTCCCCATTGGAGGAGAGCAGGTTTACACCAGATTCAAAATTTCAATTGTAAATTTAAAATAAACATCTAAAAACATAAAAACAATATTAATTATATTAGAAACTATAGATTTTTCTCCAACATAGGTGTGTCCGGTCCACGGCGTCATCCTTACTTGTGGGATATTCTCTTCCCCAACAGGAAATGGCAAAGAGCCCAGCAAAGCTGGTCACATGATCCCTCCTAGGCTCTGCCTACCCCAGTCATTCTCTTTGCCGTTGTACAGGCAACATCTCCACGGAGATGGCTTAGAGTTTTTTAGTGTTTAACTGTAGTTTTTATTATTCAATCAAGAGTTTGTTATTTTAAAATAGTGCTGGTATGTACTATTTACTCTGAAACAGAAAAGAGATGAAGATTTCTGTTTGTAAGAGGAAAATGATTTTAGCAACCGTTACTAAAATCCATGGCTGTTCCACACAGGACTGTTGAGAGGAATTAACTTCAGTTGGGGGAACAGTGAGCAGTCTTTTGCTGCTTGAGGTATGACACATTCTAACAAGACGATGTAATGCTGGAAGCTGTCATTTTCCCTATGGGATCCGGTAAGCCATTTTTATTCAGACAGTAAATAAGGGCTTCACAAGGGCTTATTAAGACTGTAGACATTTTCTGGGCTAAATCGATTCATATATTACACATATTTAGCTTTGAGGAATCATTTAATCTGGGTATTTTGGTAAAATAATATCGGCAGGCACTGTTTTAGACACCTTATTCTTTAGGGGCTTTCCCTAATCATAGACTGAGCCTCATTTTCGCGCCGGTATTGCGCACTTGTTTTTGAGAGGCATGACATGCAGTCGCATGTGTGAGGAGCTCTGATACATAGAAAAGACTTTCTGAAGGAGTCATTTGGTATCGTATTCCCCTTTGGGCTTGGTTGGGTCTCAGCAAAGCAGATACCAGGGACTGTAAAGGGGTTAAAGTTAAAAACGGCTCCGGTTCCGTTATTTTAAGGGTTAAAGCTTCCAAATTTGGTGTGCAATACTTTTAAGGCTTTAAGACACTGTAGTGAAATTTTGGTGAATTTTGAACAATTCCTTCATACTTTTTCGCAATTGCAGTAATAAAGTGTGTTCAGTTTAAAATTTAAAGTGACAGTAACGGTTTTATTTTAAAACGTTTTTTGTACTTTGTTATCAAGTTTATGCCTGTTTAACATGTCTGAACTACCAGATAGACTGTGTTCTGAATGTGGGGAAGCCAGGGTTCCTTCTCATTTAAATAAATGTGATTTATGTGACACTGAAAATGATGCCCAAGATGATTCCTCAAGTGAGGGGAGTAAGCATGGTACTGCATCATTCCCTCCTTCGTCTACACGAGTCTTGCCCACTCAGGAGGCCCCTAGTACATCTAGCGCGCCAATACTCCTTACTATGCAACAATTAACGGCTGTAATGGATAATTCTATCAAAAACATTTTAGCCAAAATGCCCACTTATCAGCGTAAGCGCGACTGCTCTGTTTTAGATACTGAAGAGCATGAGGACGCTGATGATAATGGTTCTGAAATGCCCCTACACCAGTCTGAGGGGGCCAGGGAGGTTTTGTCAGAGGGAGAAATTTCAGATTCGGGGAAAATTTCTCAACAAGCTGAACCCGATGTGATTACATTTAAATTTAAGTTGGAACATCTCCGCGCTCTGTTTAAGGAGGTATTATCCACTCTGGATGATTGTGAGAATTTGATCATCCCAGAGAAACTATGTAAAATGGACAAGTTCCTAGAGGTCCCGGGGCTCCCAGAAGCTTTTCCTATACCCAAGCGGGTGGCGGACATTGTAAATAAAGAATGGGAAAGGCCCGGTATACCTTTCGCCCCTCCCCCCATATTTAAAAAATTGTTTCCTATGGTCGACCCCAGAAAGGACTTATGGCAGACAGTCCCCAAGGTCGAGGGAGCGGTTTCTACTTTAAACAAACGCACCACTATACCCATAGAAGATAGTTGTGCTTTCAAAGATCCTATGGATAAAAAATTAGAAGGTTTGCTTAAAAAGATGTTTGTTCAGCAGGGTTACCTTCTACAACCAATTTCATGCATTGTCCCTGTCACTACAGCCGCGTGTTTCTGGTTCGATGAGCTAGTAAAGGCGATCGATAGCGATTCTCCTCCTTATGAGGAGATTATGGACAGAATCCGTGCTCTCAAATTGGCTAATTCTTTCACCCTAGACGCCACTTTGCAATTGGCTAGGTTAGCGGCAAAGAATTCTGGGTTTGCTATTGTGGCGCGCAGAGCGCTTTGGTTGAAATCTTGGTCAGCTGATGCGTCTTCCAAGAACAAACTCCTTAACATTCCTTTCAAGGGGAAAACGCTGTTTGGCCCTGACTTGAAAGAGATTATCTCTGATATCACTGGGGGTAAGGGCCACGCCCTTCCTCAGGATAGGTCTTTCAAGGCCAAAAATAAACCTAATTTTCGTCCCTTTCGTAGAAACGGACCAGCCCCAAGTGCTACGTCCTCTAAGCAAGAGGGTAATACTTCTCAAGCCAAGCCAGCCTGGAGACCAATGCAAGGCTGGAACAAGGGAAAGCAGGCCAAGAAACCTGCCACTGCTACCAAGACAGCATGAAATGTTGGCCCCCGATCCGGGACCGGATCTGGTGGGGGGCAGACTCTCTCTCTTCGCTCAGGCTTGGGCAAGAGATGTTCTGGATCCTTGGGCACTAGAAATAGTCTCCCAAGGTTATCTTCTGGAATTCAAGGGGCTTCCCCCAAGGGGGAGGTTCCACAGGTCTCAATTGTCCTCAGACCACATAAAAAGACAGGCATTCTTACATTGTGTAGAAGACCTGTTAAAAATGGGAGTGATTCATCCTGTTCCATTAGGAGAACGAGGGATGGGGTTCTACTCCAATCTGTTCATAGTTCCCAAAAAAGAGGGAACGTTCAGACCAATCTTAGATCTCAAGATCTTAAACAAGTTTCTCAAGGTTCCATCGTTCAAAATGGAAACCATTCGAACAATTCTTCCTTCCATCCAGGAAGGTCAATTCATGACCACGGTGGATTTAAAGGATGCGTATCTACATATTCCTATCCACAAGGAACATCATCGGTTCCTAAGGTTCGCATTCCTGGACAAGCATTACCAGTTCGTGGCGCTTCCTTTCGGATTAGCCACTGCTCCAAGGATTTTCACAAAGGTACTAGGGTCCCTTCTAGCGGTGCTAAGACCAAGGGGCATTGCAGTAGTACCTTACTTGGACGACATTCTGATTCAAGCGTCGTCCCTTCCTCAAGCAAAGGCTCACACGGACATAGTCCTGGCCTTTCTCAGATCTCACGGATGGAAAGTGAACGTGGAAAAGAGTTCTCTATCTCCGTCGACAAGGGTTCCCTTCTTGGGAACAATAATAGACTCCTTAGAAATGAGGATTTTTCTGACAGAGGCCAGAAAAACAAAACTTCTAAACTCTTGTCGGACACTTCATTCCGTTCCTCTTCCTTCCATAGCGCAGTGCATGGAAGTAATAGGTTTGATGGTAGCGGCAATGGACATAGTTCCTTTTGCGCGCATTCATCTAAGACCATTACAACTGTGCATGCTCAGTCAGTGGAATGGGGACTATACAGACTTGTCTCCGAAGATACAAGTAAATCAGAGGACCAGAGACTCACTCCGTTGGTGGCTGTCCCTGGACAACCTGTCACAAGGGATGACCTTCCGCAGACCAGAGTGGGTCATTGTCACGACCGACGCCAGTCTGATAGGCTGGGGCGCGGTCTGGGGATCCCTGAAAGCTCAGGGTCTTTGGTCTCGGGAAGAATCTCTTCTACCGATAAATATTCTGGAACTGAGAGCGATATTCAATGCTCTCAAGGCTTGGCCTCAGCTAGCAAAGGCCAAGTTCATACGGTTTCAATCAGACAACATGACGACTGTTGCGTACATCAACCATCAGGGGGGAACAAGGAGTTCCCTGGCGATGGAAGAAGTGACCAAAATCATTCAATGGGCGGAGACTCACTCCTGCCACCTGTCTGCAATCCACATCCCAGGAGTGGAAAATTGGGAAGCGGATTTTCTGAGTCGTCAGACATTACATCCGGGGGAGTGGGAACTCCATCCGGAAATCTTTGCCCAAATTACTCAACTGTGGGGCATTCCAGACATGGATCTGATGGCCTCTCGTCAGAACTTCAAGGTTCCTTGCTACGGGTCCAGATCCAGGGATCCCAAGGCGACTCTAGTAGATGCACTAGTAGCACCTTAGACCTTCAAACTAGCTTATGTATTCCCGCCGTTTCCTCTCATCCCCAGGCTGGTAGCCAGGATCCATCAGGAGAGGGCGTCAGTGATCTTGATAGCTCCTGCGTGGCCACGCAGGACTTGGTATGCAGATCTGGTGAATATGTCATCGGCTCCACCATGGAAGCTACCTTTGAGACGAGACCTTCTTGTTCAAGGTCCGTTCGAACATCCGAATCTGGTCTCACTCCAGCTGACTGCTTGGAGATTGAACGCTTGATCTTATCAAAACGAGGGTTCTCAGATTCTGTTATTGATACTCTTGTTCAGGCCAGAAAGCCTGTAACTAGAAAAATTTACCACAAAATATGGAAAAAATATATCTGTTGGTGTGAATCTAAAGGATTCCCTTGGGACAAGGTAAAGATTCCTAAGATTCTATCCTTTCTTCAAGAAGGATTGGAGAAAGGATTATCTGCAAGTTCCTTGAAGGGACAGATTTCTGCCTTGTCTGTGTTACTCCACAAAAAGCTGGCAGCTGTGCCAGATGTTCAAGCCTTTGTTCAGGCTCTGGTTAGAATTAAGCCTGTTTACAAACCTTTGACTCCCCCTTGGAGTCTCAACTTAGTTCTTTCAGTTCTTCAGGGGGTTCCGTTTGAACCCTTACATTCCGTTGATATTAAGTTATTATCTTGGAAAGTTTTGTTTTTGGTTGCAATTTCTTCTGCCAGAAGAGTTTCAGAATTATCTGCTCTGCAGTGTTCTCCTCCTTATCTAGTGTTCCATGCAGATAAGGTGGTTTTACGTACTAAACCTGGTTTTCTTCCAAAAGTTGTTTCTAACAAAAACATTAACCAGGAGATAGTCGTGCCTTCTTTGTGTCCGAAACCAGTTTCGAAGAAGGAACGTTTGTTGCACAATTTGGATGTTGTTCGCGCTCTAAAATTCTATTTAGATGCTACAAAGGATTTTAGACAAACATCTTCCTTGTTTGTTGTTTATTCTGGTAAAAGGAGAGGTCAAAAAGCAACTTCTACCTCTCTCTCTTTTTGGATTAAAAGCATCATCAGATTGGCTTACGAGACTGCCGGACGGCAGCCTCCTGAAAGAATCACAGCTCATTCCACTAGGGCTGTGGCTTCCACATGGGCCTTCAAGAACGAGGCTTCTGTTGATCAGATATGTAGGGCAGCGACTTGGTCTTCACTGCACACTTTTACCAAATTTTACAAGTTTGATACTTTTGCTTCTTCTGAGGCTATTTTTTGGGAGAAAGGTTTTGCAAGCCGTGGTGCCTTCCATTTAGGTGACCTGATTTGCTCCCTCCCTTCATCCGTGTCCTAAAGCTTTGGTATTGGTTCCCACAAGTAAGGATGACGCCGTGGACCGGACACACCTATGTTGGAGAAAACAGAATTTATGTTTACCTGATAAATTACTTTCTCCAACGGTGTGTCCGGTCCACGGCCCGCCCTGGTTTTTTAATCAGGTCTGATAATTTATTTTCTTTAACTACAGTCACCACGGTATCATATGGTTTCTCCTATGCAAATATTCCTCCTTAACGTCGGTCGAATGACTGGGGTAGGCGGAGCCTAGGAGGGATCATGTGACCAGCTTTGCTGGGCTCTTTGCCATTTCCTGTTGGGGAAGAGAATATCCCACAAGTAAGGATGACGCCGTGGACCGGACACACCGTTGGAGAAAGTAATTTATCAGGTAAACATAAATTCTGTTTTACAATATAAAATTTCTGTAGATATCATTTTCGTCGGTTTTGTAGTTCCCTTTCAGGTAGTTCTGTTATGTTCTCTTTCAGGTCCGGTATGTCAGTGAAGATCACATGTTATAGGTTATCCAATGAAATTCAGTTTCTGGTATAGTGATGTTTTGTAGTTCCCTTTCAGGTAGTTCTGTTATGTTCTCTTTCAGGTCCGGTATGTCAGTGAAGATCACATGTTATAGGTTATCCAATGAAATTCAGTTTCTGGTATAGTGATGTTTTGTAGTTCCCTTTCAGGTAGTTCTCTATTTTAAGTTCCCATTCAGGTCTGATATCAGTGAGGATCACATGTTATAGAATGTCCAATGAAAAACAGTTTCTGATATAGTGATGTTGATTGCCTTTTTTTTCCAAAATAGAGACATAAATGTTATTCACAGATACAAAGTTTCTTATATGAATTCTACTTATCCAAATATTTAGAGAAGGTAGAATAAAATGCCACTTAGAAGTTTGTTACAAGTTAGAATAGATACTTTGTATAATTAAAATTAAAGAGTTTATTTTTAAATGGTACCAGTGTGTACTATTTACTCTCAGGCAGGAGATGAAGATTTCTGCCTGGAGGAGGATGATCTTAGCATTTGTAACTAAGGTCCACTGCTGTTCCCACAGAAGCTGAGTACAGGAAAACTTCAGTGTGAGGAACGGTTTCTTGCTATACAGCAATGAGGTATGTTCAGTCAGCCTTTCTGAATTCAGTCTTTCCAGAAAAAATGACTGTATCCCTATGAGGGGAAGGGGAAGCAGTAATCCTAGTTTTATAAGGGGCATTACTAGCTTGCATAAGGGCTAAACTTATGGGCACTCAGTTTGAATGATATATATAAGGCAAACGTTTGTGTTTTCTGGGAGTACTGTTTATATTTCTTAAGGGACAACTGTTTCTTCTGTTATGTGTGATCAGTCCACGGGTCATCATTACTTCTGGGATATAACTCCTCCCCAACAGGAAATGCAAGAGGATTCACCCAGCAGAGCTGCATATAGCTCCTCCCCCCTACGTCAGTCCCAGTCATTCTCTTGCACCCAACGACTAGATAGGATGTGTGAGAGGACTATGGTGATTATACTTAGTTTTTATGACTTCAATCAAAAGTTTGTTATTTTACAATAGCACCGGAGCGTGTTATTACTTCTCTGGCAGAGTTTGAGGAAGAATCTGCCAGAGTTTTTTACTATGATTTTAACCGGAGTAGTTAAGATCATATTGCTGTTCTCGGCCATCTGAGGGAGGTAAAAGCTTCAGATCAGGGGACAGCGGGCAGATGAATCTGCATTGAGGTATGTAGCAGTTTTTATTTTCTGAATGGAATTGATGAGAAAATCCTGCTATACCGTTATAATGACATGTATGTATACACTTCAGTATTCTGGGGATGGTATTTCACCGGAACTACTCTGTTAAAAGTCACTAATCCTTTTAATAAGTATTTATCATGTTAAACGTTTTTGCTGGAATGTAGAATCGTTTACATTGCTGAGGTACTGAGTGAATAAATATTTGGGCATTATTTTCCACTTGGCAGTTGTTTGCTTTTAATTGTGACAGTTTCGTTTCTCTTCACTGCTGTGTGTGAGGGGGAGGGGCCGTTTTTGGCGCTCTTTGCTACGCATCAAAAAATTCCAGTCAGTTACTCTTATATTTCCTGCATGATCCGGTTCATCTCTGACAGATCTCAGGGGTCTTCAAACTTCTTTGGAGGGAGGTAGATTCTCTCAGCAGAGCTGTGAGAATTTTATATTGACTGTGAATAAAAACGTTGCTCTGTAATTTTTATGTCAAATTTAATTATTATTTTACTAATGGGAACAAACCTTTGCTAAAAGTTGTGTTGTTTTAAAGTTTGATGCTATAACTGTTTTTCAGTTCATTATTTCAACTGTCATTTAATCGTTTAGTACCTCTTTGAGGCACAGTACGTTTTTGCTAAAAAAGATTATAACCAAGTTGCAAGTTTATTGCTAGTGTGTTAAACATGTCTGACTCAGAGGAAGATATCTGTGTCATTTGTTCCAATGCCAAGGTGGAGCCCAATAGAAATTTATGTACTAACTGTATTGATGCTACTTTAAATAAAAGTCAATCTGTACAATGTGAACAAATTTCACCAAACAGCGAGGGGAGAGTTATGCCGACTAACTCGCCTCACGCGGCAGTACCTGCATCTCCCGCCCGGGAGGTGCGTGATATTATGGCGCCTAGTGCATCTGGGCGGCCATTACAGATAACATTACAAGATATGGCTACTGTTATGACTGAAGTTTTGTCTAAATTACCAGAACTAAGAGACAAGCGTGATCACTCTGGGGTGAGAACAGAGTGCGCTGACAATACTAGGGCCATGTCTGATACTGCGTCACAGCTTGCAGAGCATGAGGACGGAGAGCTTCATTCTGTGGGTGACGGTTCTGATCCAAACAGATTGGATTCAGATATTTCAAATTTTAAATTTAAATTGGAGAACCTCCGTGTATTACTAGGGGAGGTCTTAGCAGCTCTCAATGATTGTAACACCGTTGCAATACCAGAGAAACTGTGTAGGTTGGATAAATACTTTGCGGTACCGGCGAGTACTGACGTTTTTCCTATACCTAAGAGACTAACTGAAATTGTTACTAAGGAGTGGGATAGACCCGGTGTGCCGTTCTCACCCCCTCCAATATTTAGAAAGATGTTTCCAATAGACGCCACCACTCGGGACTTATGGCAAACGGTCCCTAAGGTGGAGGGAGCAGTTTCTACTTTAGCTAAGCGTACCACTATCCCAGTGGAGGATAGCTGTGCTTTTTCAGATCCAATGGATAAAAAATTAGAGGGTTACCTTAAGAAAATGTTTGTTCAACAAGGTTTTATATTGCAACCCCTTGCATGTATCGCGCCGATTACGGCTGCGGCAGCATTTTGGATTGAGTCTCTGGAAGAGAACCTTAGTTCATCTACGCTAGACGACATTACGGACAGGCTTAGAGTCCTTAAACTAGCTAATTCATTCATTTCGGAGGCCGTAGTACATTTAACCAAGCTTACGGCTAAGAACTCAGGATTCGCCATACAGGCACGTAGGGCGCTGTGGCTAAAATCCTGGTCAGCTGATGTTACTTCTAAGTCCAAATTACTTAATATACCTTTCAAGGGGCAGTCTTTATTTGGGCCCGGTTTGAAAGAAATTATCGCTGACATTACAGGAGGTAAGGGCCACGCCCTACCTCAAGACAAAGCCAAAGCTAAGGCTAGACAGTCTAATTTTCGTCCCTTTCGGAATTTCAAAACAGGAGCAGCATCAACCTCCACTGCACCAAAACAGGAAGGAGCTGTTGCTCGTTACAGGCAAGGCTGGAAGCCTAACCAGTCCTGGAACAAGAGCAAGCAGGCCAGGAAACCTGCTGCTGCCCCAAAGACAGCATGAACCGAAAGCCCCCGATCCGGGACCGGATCTAGTGGGGGGCAGACTTTCTCTCTTCGCCCAGGCCTGGGCAAGAGATGTTCAGGATCCCTGGGCACTAGAGATCATATCTCAGGGATACCTTCTAGACTTCAAATTATCTCCCCCAAGAGGGAGATTTCATCTGTCAAGGTTTTCAACAAACCAGATAAAGAAAGAAGCGTTTCTACGCTGTGTACAAGATCTGTTATTAATGGGTGTGATCCATCCGGTTCCGCGGTCGGAACAAGGACAAGGGTTCTACTCAAACCTGTTTGTGGTTCCCAAAAAAGAGGGAACTTTCAGGCCAATCTTAGATTTAAAGATTCTAAACAAATTCCTAAGAGTTCCATCGTTCAAAATGGAAACTATTCGGACAATCTTACCCATGATCCAAAAGGGTCAGTACATGACCACAGTGGATTTAAAAGATGCTTACCTTCACATACCGATCCACAAAGATCATCACCGGTATCTAAGGTTTGCCTTCTTAGACAGGCACTACCAGTTTGTAGCTCTTCCATTCGGATTGGCTACGGCTCCAAGAATCTTCACAAAGGTTCTGGGTGCCCTTCTGGCGGTACTAAGACCGCGAGGGATTTCGGTAGCTCCGTACCTAGACGACATTCTAATACAAGCTTCAAGCTTTCAAACTGCCAAGTCTCATACAGAGCTAGTTCTGGCATTTCTAAGGTCGCATGGATGGAAAGTGAACGAAAAGAAGAGTTCTCTTTTTCCTCTCACAAGAGTTCCATTCTTGGGGACTCTTATAGATTCTGTAGGAATGAAGATTTACCTGACAGAAGACAGGCTAACAAAGCTTCAAAATGCATGCCGTGTCCTTCATTCCATTCAACACCCGTCAGTAGCTCAATGCATGGAGGTGATCGGCTTAATGGTAGCGGCAATGGACATAGTACCTTTTGCACGCCTACACCTCAGACCGCTGCAATTGTGCATGCTAAGTCAGTGGAATGGGGATTACTCAGATTTGTCCCCTACTCTGAATCTGAATCAAGAGACCAGAAATTCTCTTCTATGGTGGCTTTATCGGCCACACCTGTCCAGGGGGATGCCATTCAGCAGGCCAGACTGGACAATGGTAACAACAGACGCCAGCCTACTAGGTTGGGGCGCTGTCTGGAATTCTCTGAAGGCTCAGGGACTATGGAATCAGGAGGAGAGTCTCCTTCCAATAAACATTCTGGAATTGAGAGCAGTTCTCAATGCCCTTCTGGCTTGGCCCCAATTAACAACTCGGGGGTTCATCAGGTTTCAGTCGGACAACATCACGACTGTAGCTTACATCAACCATCAGGGAGGGACAAGAAGCTCCCTAGCAATGATGGAAGTATCAAGGATAATTCGCTGGGCAGAGTCTCACTCTTGCCACCTGTCAGCAATCCACATCCCGGGAGTGGAGAACTGGGAGGCGGATTTCTTGAGTCGCCAGACTTTTCATCCGGGGGAGTGGGAACTTCATCCGGAGGTCTTTGCCCAAATACTTCAACGTTGGGGCAAACCAGAGATAGATCTCATGGCGTCTCGCCAGAACGCCAAACTTCCTCGCTACGGGTCCAGATCCAGGGATCCGGGAGCGGTTCTGATAGATGCTTTGACAGCACCTTGGAACTTCGGGATGGCTTATGTGTTTCCACCCTTCCCGCTGCTTCCTCGATTGATTGCCAAAATCAAACAGGAGAGAGCATCAGTGATTCTAATAGCGCCTGCATGGCCACGCAGGACTTGGTATTCAGATCTAGTGGACATGTCATCCTGTCCGCCTTGGTCTCTACCTCTAAGACAGGACCTTCTGATACAGGGTCCATTCAGACATCAAAATCTAACTTCTCTGAAGCTGACTGCTTGGAAATTGAACGCTTGATTTTATCAAAGCGTGGTTTTTCTGAGTCGGTTATTGATACCCTGATACAGGCTAGGAAGCCTGTTACCAGAAAGATTTACCATAAAATATGGCGTAAATACCTATACTGGTGCGAATCCAAACGTTACTCCTGGAGTAAGGTTAGGATCCCTAGGATATTGTCCTTTCTACAAGAAGGTTTAGAAAAGGGTTTATCAGCTAGTTCATTAAAGGGACAGATTTCAGCTCTGTCCATCTTGTTACACAGGCGTCTGTCAGAAAATCCAGACGTCCAGGCCTTTTGTCAGGCTTTAGCTAGGATCAAGCCTGTGTTTAAAGCTGTTGCTCCGCCATGGAGTTTAAACTTAGTTCTTAACGTTTTACAGGGTGTTCCGTTTGAACCCCTTCATTCCATTGATATAAAATTGTTATCTTGGAAAGTTCTGTTTTTAATGGCTATTTCCTCGGCTCGAAGAGTCTCTGAGTTATCAGCCTTACATTGTGATTCTCCTTATCTGATTTTTCACTCAGACAAGGTAGTTCTGCGTACTAAACCTGGGTTCTTACCTAAGGTAGTCACTAACAGGAATATCAATCAAGAGATTGTTGTTCCATCCTTGTGTCCAAATCCTTCTTCAAAGAAGGAACGTCTTCTACACAATCTGGATGTAGTTCGTGCCCTCAAGTTCTACTTGCAGGCAACTAAAGATTTTCGCCAAACTTCTTCCCTGTTTGTCGTTTATTCTGGACAGAGGAGAGGTCAAAAAGCTTCTGCTACCTCTCTCTCTTTTTGGCTTCGTAGCATAATACGTTTAGCCTATGAGACTGCTGGACAGCAGCCTCCTGAAAGAATTACAGCTCACTCCACTAGAGCTGTGGCTTCCACTTGGGCCTTTAAGAATGAGGCCTCTGTTGAACAGATTTGCAAGGCTGCAACTTGGTCTTCGCTTCATACTTTTTCCAAATTTTACAAATTTGACACTTTTGCTTCTTCGGAGGCTATTTTTGGGAGAAAGGTTCTTCAGGCAGTGGTTCCTTCTGTATAATGAGCCTGCCTATCCCTCCCGTCATCCGTGTACTTTTGCTTTGGTATTGGTATCCCAGAAGTAATGATGACCCGTGGACTGATCACACATAACAGAAGAAAACATAATTTATGCTTACCTGATAAATTCCTTTCTTCTGTTGTGTGATCAGTCCACGGCCCGCCCTGTTTTAAGGCAGGTAAATATCTTTTAAATTATACTCCAGTCACCACTTCACCCTTGGTTACTCCTTTCTCGTTGATTCTTGGTCGAATGACTGGGACTGACGTAGGGGGGAGGAGCTATATGCAGCTCTGCTGGGTGAATCCTCTTGCATTTCCTGTTGGGGAGGAGTTATATCCCAGAAGTAATGATGACCCGTGGACTGATCACACAACAGAAGAAAGGAATTTATCAGGTAAGCATAAATTATGTTTTTGAGGGTACACTTAGCTTTTTTGGGTTTTTTATAACCCACATGGCTGAAAAAACACTTGGTAGATTTTTCTGCAGGCCCTAGCAACATCGAGTAAGATGGGCGGGGCCTATTTTTGCGCCTCAGTTGCGCAGTTGTTTTCTATAGACAAGCAGCAAGCTACAACACCGGAGGGTACTGGTGCACTTCTTGGGCCTAATCGAAGCTTTATCCCCACGTTATCGATCCCTAAGGGCAGGTAGGCGCCACAGCAGAGCTGTGGCAAGGTGCTTACAGGGTTTTTACCGGTATTTTGACACTTTGTCAATCCGGTTTTCATATTTGGGGGTTAATTGCTTTAATACTTGTGGTGCAATCTTACTAAAGCTTAGTGAGTATACTGTAAACATTTCGGAAAATTTGAGTTAATTTTAAGCAGTTTTGCAGTTTGTGTATGCCTTTTTTTTTTCTCTTAAATGCACAGTACCGTTTTTGAGAACTTGTGTTTTTTTTCATTAAAGTGTTTGCCAAGCTTGCTTGTCTCATTACTAGCCTGTTCAACATGTCTGACATTGAGGAAACTCATTGCTCAATTTGTTTAGAAGCCATTGTGGAACCCCCTCTTAGAATGTCTCACTTGTACTGATATGTCTATAAATTGCAAACGGCATATTTTGACTTATAAGAGTTTGGCACTGGATGATTCTCAGACAGAAGGAAATCAGGTTTTGCCATATAGTTCTCCCCAAGTGTCACAACCAGTAACGCCCGCACAAGCGACGCCAAGTACCTCTAGTGCGTCTCTTTCACCTTGCAAGCTATGGCCTCAGTTATGAATACTACCCTCACAGAGGTTTTATCTAAACTGCCAGGGTTGCAAGGGAAGTGCAGTAGCTCTGGTTTAAGAACAAATGCTGAGCCTTCTGACGCTTTAGTAGCCCTATCCGATATACCCTCACAATGTTCAGAGGTAGGGATGAGGGATTTGCTATCTGAGGGAGAGATTTCTGATTCAGGAAAGATGTTCCCTCTGACAGATTCAGATATGACGGCATTTAAATTTAAGCTGGAACACCTCCGCTTATTGCTCAGGGAGGTTTTAGAGACTCTGGATGATTGTGACCCTATTGTAGTTCCAGAGAAATTGTGTAAAATGGACAAATATTTAGAGGTTCCCGTTTACACTGATGTTTTTCCGGTCCCTAAGAGGATTTCGGACATTGTTACTAAGGAGTGGGACAGACCAGGTATTCCATTCGCTCCCCCTTCTGTTTTTAAGAAAATGTTTCCCATATCTGACACCATGCGGGACTCATGGCAGACGGTCCCTAAGGTGGAGGGAGCTATTTCTACTCTGGCTAAGCGTACAACTATACCTATTGAGGACAGTTGTGCTTTCAAAGATCCTATGGATAAAAAAATTAGAGGGTCTCCTAAAGAGAATTTTTGTTCTTCAGGGTTTTTTTTTCTCCAGCCTATAGCGTGCATTGTTCCTGTAACCACTGCAGCTGCCTTTTGGTTTGAGGCTCTTCAGGTGGAGACCCCATTAGATGATATTCTGGATATAATTAGGGCTCTTAAGCTAGCTAATTCTTTCATTACAGACGCTGCTGTTCATCTGGCTAAATTAGCGTCAAATAATTCAGGTTTTGCCATTTTAGTGCGTAATGGCTTAAGTCCTGGTTGGCTGATGTGTCATTAAAATCTAAGCTTTTGACCATCCCTTTCAAAGGTAAGACCCTATTTGGGCCTGAATTGAAAGAGATAATTTCAGATATCACTGGAGGGAAGGGTCATACCCTCCCTCAGGATAAGTCAAATAAGACGAGGACCAAACAAAATAATTTTCGTTCCTTTCGAAACTTCAAAGGTGGTCCCGCTTCCTCTTCCCCTGCTGCAAAGCAAGAGGGGAACTTTGCTCAATCCAGGCCAGTCTGGAGACCTAACCAGGCTTGGAACAAGGGTAAACAGGCCAAGAAGCCTGCTACTGACACCACCAAGACACCATGAAGGGGTAGCCCCCGGACCGGGACCGGATCTAGTAGGGGGCAGACTCTCTTTGCTCAGGCCTGGGCAAGAGACGTTCAGGACTCCTGGGCTGTAGAAATCGTAACCCAGGGGTATCTTCTAGATTTCAAAGATTCTCCTCCAAGGGGGAGATTACATCTTTCTCAATTGTCTGTAAACCAGACAAAAAGAGAGGCGTTCTTACGCTGTGTAGAAGACCTTTTTACCATGGGAGTGATCTGCCCAGTTCCAAAAGCAGAACAGGGGCAGGGGTTCTACTCCAATCTGTTTGTGGTTCCCAAAAAAGAGGGAACCTTGAGACCAATTCTAGATCTCAAGATCCTAAACCAATTCCTTAGAGTCCCATCCTTCAAGATGGAGACCATTCGGACTATTTTACCAATGATCCAGGAGGGTCAATATATAACCACCGTGGACTTAAAGGATGCATATCTACACATTCCTATCCACAAAGATCATCACCAATTCCTCAGGTTTGCCATTCTGTACAAGCATTACCAATTTGTGGCTCTTCCCTTTGGGTTGGCCACGGCGCCACAAATCTTCACAAAGGTGCTAGGGTCCCTTCTGGCGATCCGAAGGCCGCGGGGCATAGCAGTGGCGCCTTATCTAGACGACATCCTAATTCAAGCGTCGACTTTCCAACTAGCCAAGTCTCACACGGACTTAGTGTTGGCCTTTCTAAGATCTCATGAGTGGAAGGTGAACGTAAAAGAGTTCTTTCCCCTCTCACAAGTTTCATTTCTAGGGACTCTGATAGACTTGGTGGACATGAAAATATTTGACGGAGGTCATGAAATCAAAGATTTTGACCACCTGCCGAGCTCTTCATTCCATTCCTCGGCCTTCAGTGGCTCAGTGTATGGAGGTAATCGGACTAATGGTAGCGGCAATGGACGTAGTTCCATATGCTCGCTTACATCTCAGACCACTGCAACTATCCATGCTTAGACAGTGGAATGGGGTTTATGCAGATTTATCTCCTCAGATAAATCTGGATCAAGAGACCAGAGACTCTTCTTTGGTGGTTGTCACAGGATCACCTGTCCCGGGGAATGTGCTTCCGCAGGCCAGCGTGGGTTATAGTGACAGACGCCAGCTTGCTGGGGTGCATTCTGGAATTCCCTGAAAGCACAGGGTTTGTGGAGTCAGGAGGAGGCCCTTCTACCAATAAATATTCTGGAATTAAGAGCGATATTTATTCAATGCTCTGCAGGCATGGCCTCAGCTGGCTTTGGCCAGATTAATCAGATTTCAGTCGGACAACATCACGACTGTGGCTTATATCAATCATCAGGGGGGAACAGAGTTCCTTAGCGATGATAGAAGTTTCAAGAATCCGATGGGCAGAGGCTCACTCTTGCCATCTGTCAGCGATCTATATCCCAGGGGTAGAGAACTGGGAGGCAGATTTTCTAAGTCAGACTTTTCATCCGGGGGAGTGAGAACTCCATCCGGAGGTGTTTGCTCAAATGGTTCAGCTATGGGGTACACCAGAATTGGATCTGATGGCGTCTCGTCAGAATGCCAAACTTCCTCGTTACGGATCCAGGTCAAGGGATCCTCAGGCAGTACTGATAGATGCTCTAGCAGTACCCTGGTCGTTCAACCTAGCTTATGTGTTAACACCTTTCCCTCTCCTTCCGCGTCTGATTGCCAGAATCAAACAGGAGAGAGCTTCAGTGATTTCGATAGCTCCTGCGTGGCCACGCAGGACTTGGTTTGCAGACCTGGTTGACATGTCATCTCTGCCACTGAGACAAAACCTTTTGATTCAAGGTCCATTCAAGCATCCAAATCTAATTTCTCTGCAACTGACTGCTTGGAGATTGAACGCTTGATTCTATCAAAGCGGGGTTTCTCTGAGTCGGTCATAGATACCTTGATTCAGGCTCGAAAGCCTGTTACCAGGAAAATCTATCAAAATATGGCGTAAATATCTTTCTCTTGTAAGGTGTATCCAGTCCACGGATCATCCATTACTTGTGGGATATTCTCATTCCCAACAGGAAGTTGCAAGAGGACACCCACAGCAGAGCTGTTATATAGCTCCTCCCCTAACTGCCATATCCAGTCATTCTCTTGCAACTCTCAACACGCATGGAGGTAGTAAGAGAGAGTGGTGAAATATAGTTAGTTTTTTTTTATCTTCAATCAAAAGTTAGTTATTTTAAATGGTACCGGAGTTGTACTATTTTATCCCAGGCAGTAAATAGAAGAATCTGCCTGTTTTCTATAATCTTAGCAGGTTGTAACTAAGATCCATTGCTGTTCTCACATATGTCTCAGGAGAGAGGTAACTTCAGCAGGAGAATGGCGTGCAGGTTACTCTGCTATGAGGTATGTGCAGTTACAATTTTTTCTAGAAATGGAAAATGCTAGAAAATGCTGCTGATACCGGATTAATGTAAGTTAAGCCTGAATACAGTGATTTAATAGCGACTGGTATCATGCTTACTCTCAGGGGTAATATCCTTATAAAATTGCAATATAAAACATTTGCTGGCATGTTTAATCATTTTTATATATGCTTTGGTGATAAAACTTTATTGGGGCCTAGTTTTTTCCCCATGGCTGGCTTAAATTTTGCCTAGAAACAGTTTCCTGAGGCTTTCCACTGTTGTAGTATAAAAGTTAGTTGTTGCAGTTAATATTACAAACTGTGACATCCAGCTTCCCTCAGGAGTCCCCTGTATGCTATAGGACATCTCTAAAGGGCTCAAAGGCTTTCCAAAGTCGTTTATTGGGGAAGGTAGGGCCACAGCAGGCTGTGGCAGTTTGTTGTGTCTGTTAAAAAGTCTATCGTTTTTTTTTTATCCGTTTTTTGAATTAAGGGGTTAATCATCCATTTGCAAGTGGGTGCAATGCTGTTAACTTATTACATTCACTGTAAAAATTTCGTTTGATTTACTGCCTTTTTTCACTGTTTTTCAAATTTTGACAAAATTTGTTTCTCTTAAAGGCACAGTACCGTTTTTTATATTTGCTTGTTAACTTGATTTAAAGTGTTTTCCAAGCTTGCTAGTCTCATTGCTAGTCTGTACAAACATGTCTGACATAGAGGAAACTCCTTGTTCATTATGTTTAAAAGCCATGGTGGAACCCCCTCTTAGAATGTGTACCAAATGTACTGATTTCACTTTAAGCAATAAAGATCATATTCTGTCTTTAAAAAATTTATCACCAGAGGAATCTGACGAGGGGGAAGTTATGCCGACTAACTCTCCCCACGTGTCAGATCCTTTGACTCCCGCTCAAGGGACTCGCGTTCAAATGGCGCCAAGTACATCTAGGGCGCCCATAGCGATTACTTTACAAGACATGGCGGCAGTCATGGATAATACACTGTCAGCGGTATTAGCCAGACTACCTGAATTTAGAGGTAAGCGAGATAGCTCTGGGGTTAGACGAAATGCAGAGCATACTGATGCTTTAAGAACCATGTCTGATACTGCCTCATATTATGCAGAAGCTGAGGAAGGAGAGCTTCAGTCTGTGGGTGATGTTTCTGACTCAGGAAAGATGATGCAACCTGATTCTGATATTTCTACATTTAAATTTAAGCTTGAACACCTCCGCGTGTTTCTCAGGGAGGTTTTAGCTGCTCTGAATGACTGATACAATTGCAGTGCCAGAGAAATTGTGTAGACTGGATAAATACTATGCAGTGCCGGTGTGTACTGATGTTTTTCCAATACCTAAAAGGTTTACAGAAATTAATAAGGAATGGGATAGAACAGGTGTGACGTTCTCTTCCCCTCCTATTTTTAGAAAAATGTTTCCAATAGACGCCACCACACGGGACTTATGACAGACAGTTCCTAAGGTGGAGGGAGCAGTTTCTACTTTAGCAAAGCGTACTACTATCCCTGTCGAGGACAGTTGTGCTTTTTTAGATCCAATGGATAAAAAATTAGGTTACCTTAAGAAAATGTTTATTCAATAAGGTTTTATCCTACAGCCCCTTGCATGCATTGCTCCTGTCACTGCTGCTGCGGCGTTCTGTTTTGAGTCTCTGAAAGAGGCTTTACAGGTAGCGACTCCATTGGATGACATACTTGGCAAGCTTAGAGCACTTAAGCTAGCTAATTCCTTTGTTTTCTGATGCCATTGTTCATTTGACTAAACTAACGGCTAAGAATTCTGGTTTTGCTATACATTCGCGCAGGGCGCTATGGCTTAAATCATGGTCAGCTGACGTGACTTCAAAATTTAAGCTGCTTAACATTCCCTTAAAGGGGCAGACCCTATTCGGGCCTGGTTTGAAGGAGATTATTGCTGATATCACTGGAGGAAAAGGTCATGCCCTTCCTCAGGACAGGTCCAAATCAAGGGCCAAACAGTCTAATTTTCGTGCCTTTCGAAACTTCAAGGCAAGTGCGGCATCAACTTCCTCTAATGCAAACAAGAGGGAACTTTTGCTCAGTCCAAGACGGTCTGGAGACCAAACCAGACCTGGGACAGAGGTAAGCAGGCCAAAAAGCCTGCTGCTGCCTCTAAGACAGCATGAAGGAACGGCCCCCTATCCGGTAACGGATCTAGTAGGGGGCAGACTTTCGCTCTTCGCCCAGGTGTGGGCAAGAGATGTCCAGGATCCCTGGGTGTTGGAAATTATATCCCAGGGATATCTTCTGGACTTCAAAGCTTCCCCCCCAAAAGGGAGATTTCACCTTTCACAATTATCTGCAAACCAGATAAAGAGAGAGGCATTCTTACACTGTGTACGAGACCTCCTAGTTATGGGAGTGATCCATCCAGTTCCAAAGGAGGAACAGGGACAGGGTTTTTACTCAAATCTGTTTGTGGTTCCCAAAAAAGAGGGAACCTTCAGACCAATTTTGGATCTTAAACAAATTCCTCAGAGTTCCATCATTCAAGATGGAAACTATTCGTACCATCCTATCTATGATCCAGGAGGGTCAATATGACTACAGTGGATTTAAAGTATGCTTATCTTCACATTCCGATAACAAAGATCATCGGTTTCTCAGGTTTGCCTTTCTAGACAGGCATTACCAGTTTGTAGCTCTTCCCTTTGGATTAGCTACAGCCCCAAGAATCTTTATGAAGGTTCTATGGTCGCTTCTGGCGGTCCTAAGGCCGCGGGGCATAGCAGTGGCCCCTTATTTAGACGACATCCTGATACAGGCGTCAAACTTCCAAATTGCCAAGTCTCATATGGACGTAGTACTGGCATTTCTGAGATCGCATGGGTGGAAAGTGAACGAGGAAAAGAGTTCTCTATCCCCACTCACAAGAGTTTCCTTCCTAGGGACTCTGATAGATTCTGTAGAAATGAAAATTTACCTGACGGAGTCCAGGTTATCAAAGCTTCTAAATTCCTGCAGTGTTCTTCATTCCATTCCGCGCCCTTCGGTGGCTCAGTTCATTGAAGTAATCGGCTTAATGGTAGCGGCAATGGACATAGTGCCGTTTGCACGCCTACATCTCAGACCGCTGCAACTATGCATGCTCAGTCAGTGGAACGGGGATTACACAGATTCGTCCCCTCTACTAAATCTGGATCAAGAGACCAGGGATTCTCTTCTCTGGTGGCTTTCTTGGGTCCATCTGTCCAAAGGTATGACCTTTTGCAGGCCAGATTGGACAATTGTAACAGATGCCAGCCTTCTAGGTTGGGGTGCAGTCTGGAACTCCCTGAAGGCTCAGGGATCGTGGACTCAGGAGGAGACACTCCTTCCAATAAATATTCTGGAAGAGCAATATTCAATGCTCTTCAGGCTTGGCCTCAGTTAGCAACTCTGAGGTACATCAGATTTCAGTCGGACAACATCACGACTGTGGCTTACATCAACCATCAAGGGGGAACAAGAAGTTCCCTAGCGATGTTAGAAGTCTCAAAGATAATTCGCTGGGCAGAGACTCACTCTTGCCACCTATCAGCTATCCATATCCCAGGTGTAGAGAACTGGGAGGCGGATTTTTTAAGCCGTCAGACTTTTCATCCGGGAGAGTGGGAACTCCATCTGGAGGTGTTTGCACAATTGATTCATCGTTGGGGCAAACCAGAACTGGATCTCATGGCGTCTCGCTAGAACGCCAAGCTTCCTTGTTACGGATCCAGGTCCAGGGATCCCAAGGCAACGCTAATAGATGCTCTAGCAGCGCCCTGGTCTTTCAACCTGGCTTATGTGTTTCCTCTGCTCCCTTGACTGATTGCCAAGGTCAAGCAGGAGAGAGCATCAGTGATTTTGATAGCGCCTGCGTGGCCACGCAGGACCTGCTATGCAGATCTGGTGGACATGTCATCCTTTCCACCATGGACTCTGCCTCTGAGACAGGACCTTCTACTTTAGGGTCCTTTCAACCATCCAAATCTAATTTCTCTGAGACTGACTGCCTGGAGATTGAACGCTTGATTTTATCAAAGCGTGGCTTCTCCGAGTCAGTTATTGATACCTTAATACGGGCACGAAAGCCTGTCACCAGGAAAATTTTTACCATAAAATATGGCGTACATATCTTGGTGTGAATCCAAGGGTTAGGATTCCCAGGATATTATCTTTTCTCCAAGATGGTTTGGAAAAAGGATTGTCAGCTAGTTCCTTAAAAGGACAGATTTCTTCTCTGTCTATTCTTTTGCACAAGCGTCTGGCAGATGTTCCAGACGTTCAGGCATTTTGTCAGGCTTTGGTTAGAATCAAGCCTGTGTTTAAACCTGTTGCTCCCCCATGGAGCTTAAATTTGGTTCTTAAGGTTCTTCATGGAGTTCCGTTTGAACCTCTTCATTCCATAGATATCAAACTTTTATCTTGGAAAGTTCTTTTTTTGGTAGCTATGTCCTCGGCTCGTAGAGTCTCAGTTATCTGCTTTACAATGTGATTCTCCTTATCTGATCTTCCATACGGATAAGGTAGTCCTGCGTACCAAACCTGGGTTTTTACCTAAGGTGGTATCTAACAAGAATATCAATCAAGAGAATGTTGTTCCATCCTTGTGTCCTAATCCTTCTTCAAAGAAGGAACGTCTATTACACAATCTGGACGTGGTTCGTGCTTTAAAGTTTTACTTACAAGCTACTAAAGATTTCGCTTACATGGTGTATCCAGTCCACGGATTCATCCTTGTGGGATGTTCTCATTCCCTACAGGAAGTGGCAAAGAGAGCACACAGCAGAGCTGTCCATATAGCTCCCCTCAGGCTCCGCCCCCCCAGTCATTCTCTTTGCCGCTCTAACAAGTAGCATCTCCACGGGAGGGTAAAGAGTATGTGGTGTTAGATTTGTAGTTTTTATTTCTTCAATCAAGAGTTGGTTATTTTAAAATAGTGCCGGTTTGTACTATTTACTCTGAGGCAGAAAGTGGTGAAGATTTCTGCTGAGAGGAAAAAGATTTTAGCATGTTGTAACTAAAATCCATTGCTGTTCTCACAGTAC
>NC_069509.1:107855138-107935753 GCF_027579735.1 Bombina bombina | reverse complement strand
TTTTTGGGAGACAGGTTTTGCAAGCAGTGGTGCCTTCCGTTTAGGTTACCTGACTTGTTCCCTCCCTTCATCCGTGTCCTAAAGCTTTGGTATTGGTATCCCACAAGTAAGGATGAATCAGTGGATTGGATACACCATTTAAGAGAAAACAGAATTTATGCTTACCTGATTAATTACTTTCTCTTACGGTGTATCCAGTCCACTGCCCGCCCTGGCAATTAGGTCAGGTTCAAATTTATTTTTGTAAAGCTACAGTCACCACTGCACCCTATGGTTCTCCTTTTTCTCCTAACAGTCGGTCGAATGACTGGGGGGGGCGGAGCCTGAGGGGAGCTATATGGACAGCTCTGCTGTGTGCTCTCTTTGCCACTTCCTGTAGGGAATGAGAATATCCCACAAGTAAGGATGAATCCGTGGACTGGATACACCGTAAGAGAAAGTAATTTATCAGGTAAGCATAAATTCTGTTTTGTCAAACATCTGCTTTGTTTGTTGTCTACTCTGGACAGAGGAGAGGTCAAAAGGCTTCGGCAACCTCTTTCTTTTTGGCTAAGAAGCATAATCTGCTTAGCCTATGAGACTGCTGGCCAGCAGCCTCCTGAAAGGATTACAGCTCATTCTACTAGAGCTGTGGCTTCCACTTGGGCCTTTAAAAATGAGGTTTCTGTTGAACAGATTTGCAAGGCGGCGACTTGGTCTTCGCTTCATACTTTTTCAAAATTCTACAAATTTGATACTTTTTCTTCTTCGGAGGCTATTTTTGGGAGAGAGGTTTTACAGGCAGTGGTACCTTCCGTTTAAGTACCTGCCTTGTCCCTCCCTTCATCCGTGTACTTTAGCTTTGGTGTTGGTATCCCACAAGTAATGGATGATCCGTGGACTGGATACACCTTACAAGAGAACACAATTTATGCTTTCCTGATAAATTTGTTTCTCTTGTGGTGTATCCAGTCCACGGCCCGCCCTGTCATTTTAAGGCAGGTAATTTTTTAATTTAAACTACAGTCACCACTGCACCCTATGGTTTCTCCTTTCTCTGCGCGTTTTCGGTCGAATGACTGGATATGGCAGTTAGGGGAGGAGCTATATAACAGCTCTGCTGTGGGTGTCCTCTTGCAACTTCCTGTTGGGAATGAGAATATCCCACAAGTAATGGATGATCCGTGGACTGGATACACCACAAGAGAAATTTATCAGGTAAGCATAAATTGTGTTTTTTTGGTGCGAATACAAAGGCTACTCATGGAGTAAAATCAGGATTCCTAGGATTTTGTCTTTTCTCCAAGAGGGTTTGGAGAAAGGATTGTCTGCTAGTTCCCTAAAAGGACAGATATCTGCTCTGTCTATTCTGTTGCACAAGCGTCTGGCAGATGTTCCAGACGTTTGGGCTTTTTGTCAGGCTTTAGCTAGAATTAAACCTGTGTTTAAACCTGTTGCTCCGCCATGGAGTCTAAATTTATTTCTTAGAGTTCTTCAGGGGGTTCCGTTTGAACCCGTGCATTCCATAGATATTAAGCTTCTATCTTGGAAAGTTCTGTTCCTAGTTGCTATCTCTTCAGCTCGAAGAGTTTCTGAACTATCGTCATTACAATGTGACTCGCCTTATCTTGTTTTCCATGCTGATAAGGTGGTTTTGCGTACCAAACGGGTTCCTCCCTAAGGTTGTTACTAACAGGAATATCAATCAGGATATTGTTGTTCCTTCTCTGTGTCCTAATCCTCCTAAGAAGGAACGTCTGTTGCACAACTTGGACGTAGTTCGTGCTTTGAAATTTTATTTGCAGGCAACCAAAGATTTTCGTCAAACATCTTTGTTTGTTGTCTATTCTGGAAAGCGTAGGGGTCAAAAGGCTACGGCTACCTCTTTCCTTTTGGCTGAAAAGCATCATCTGTTTGGATTATGAGACTGCTGGACAGCAGCCTCCTGAAAGGATTACAGCTCACTCTACTAGAGCATTAGCTTCCACATGGGCTTTTAAAAATGATGCTTCTGTTGAACAGATTTGTAAGGCTGCGACTTGGTCTTCGCTTCATACCTTTTACAAATTTGATACTTTTACTTTTTTGGAGGCTATTTTTAAGGGAGAGGTTTTGCAAGCAGTGGTGCCTTCCGTTTAGGTTCCTGTCTTGTCCCTCCCTTCATCCGTGTTCTAAAGCTTTGGTATCGGTATCCCACAAGTAAGGATGAAACCGTGGACTCGGTACATCTTACAAAAGAAAACAATTTATGCTTACCTGATAAATTTCATTCTTTTGCGATGTACCGAGTCCACGGCCCGCCCTGTCTATTCAAGACAGATTTTTTTTATTGAAAACTTCAGTCACCTCTGCACCTTATAGTTTCTCCTTTTCTTCCTTGGCCTTCGGTCGAATGACTGGAGGGTGGAGTTAAGGGGGAGCTATATAGACAGCTCTGCTGTGGGTGCTATCTTTGCCACTTCCTGTTAGGAAGGATAATTTCCCACAAGTAAGGATGAAACCGTGGACTCGATACATCGCAAAAGAGAAATTTATCAGGTAAGCATAAATTTTGTTTTTCAGCTTCCTGTCAGTAGTGCAATGCTGTCCCTTCAGCAATGGATAACAAGAGAATGAAGAACATTTGATAATAGAATTAAATTGGAAAGTTGTTTAAAATTGTATGTTCTGTCTGAATCATAAAAGACAATTTTGGGGTTTACTATCCCTTTAAGTTTTTTAGAGTATTTAATTATTGAAAGGTTAGTAAGACTTCATTAAGAAAAAATAGGCACATCTTATAGGGTCTCATACACTGTACGGAGGGAAATGGGCCCACTGGAGTGAGTTCTGACTGGGTGGAGGCACTCCAGTCTGTGTATATGAGTGTTTGAATGTAAGGGTTATATGAGTGCATGCATATGTGGATAAATGTCTTTGTATATGAGTGTGTGAATGTGTGTGTGTAGGAGCATGTGACTATATTCATGCGTTCGTGGGGGGCCTCATGTTCAAGTTCTGCCTAAGGCCTTTAAAAGTCTAGAGCAGCCTCTGCCGCAAAAACCCCATACAACAGACCCTAAAATAACACACATTGCACGCTGTAGCTAGCCCCTATAGTAGCAGAGAGAGTTAAAAGCAAAGGACACGTTATTCAAGGTAATTTAGAATTTTTGTGTAATGGGTATGGAAAAAATCAGAAGCAGACTTAGTGTAAGACTTGATCCGATGTAGTGCATCATGTCAGCTGCACATTGATAAATGCAGACGGCATACGCTGTCGGCATTTATAATTGCACCAGCAGTTCTTGTAAACTACTGGTGCATTGCCACCCTCTGCAGATTCGCACAAAATCGGCCGCTAGCAGGGGGTGTCATTCAACCCGATAATATTCGATCAGGTTGATTTCTGTCCGCTGCCTCAGACCAGGGGGACAAGTTATAAAGCAGCGGTCTTTAGAAGGCTCGCCGGAAACAAGGGGCATCAAGCTCCATACAGAGCTTGATAAATCAGCCCCAAGGAGTGAATTTGGTATGCAAGCTAAATTTTAGGCAATAAAGGGTTTATTTTACAGGGCATAATACTAGTTATTGTAGGCAATAGTGTTATTTTTACTTGATAAAATCGGCCCCTAGGAATTTATTTGGTATGTAAGGTAAACTTTAGACATTGAAGGGTTAATTTTACAGGGCATAATACAGTACTAGTTACTGTAGGCAATAGTGTTATTTTCTTACTTGATAAATCGGCCCCTAAAAGTGAATTTGGTATGTAAGCTAAACTTTAGGCAATAAAGGGTTAATTTTACAGGGCATACTACTGGTTGTTAAAACTGAAGGCATGAAATGGTTAACTTCACAGGTTTTCATGCAGTCTGATTACTTGCAACATTGAATAAACATTGTGTTACCAGTGAGAGCACTGAATAAAATACGCTAAAATACTAAATTGGGCAGATGCTCCTAACAAAATATGTTAAAATAAGAGATGCGGCCAAGGAACGGTATGATGTTTACATCACTAAATGGTAATTATTTTACAAATAAAGTATCTTACAAAAATATAAAGTGCCCCTGTTTTCACTAATAATTTTAAATACTTGGCAAACTTTAGGTAAATAGGTCAACTTTACTATCACTTTAAATTGAGCCAACTTGTCAAGTTGTCAGTTTTTAAATATCTGAGTAACGGCTTAGGAAGTGATGGTAGGCTTTCACCTTTGTTTAAACGGGTCCGTAATGTTTAAAGGGACACAAGTCAAAATTAAACTTTCATTATTCAGATAGAGCATGCAATTTTAAACAACTTTCGAATTTACTTCCAATAACAATGTGCAGTCTTTTAATATTTAAGCTTTTTGAGTCACCAGCTCCTACAGAGCATGTGCAAGAATTCACAGAATAAACGTATATGCATTTGTGATTGGCTGACACATGGTACATGTATGCATTTGTGATTGGCTGATGGCTGACACATGGTACAAGAGTGGAGGAAATAGACATAATTTTTAAAATGGTCAGAAAATATATCTATCTATCTCTATCTCTCTCTCTCTCTATATATATATATATATATATATATATATATATATATATATATATATATATATATATATATCATTCTACTAGATAGGGGGCGCCCTTAGGGACAATACTCAAGATAAAGATTATTACTAGTCACTTAATAGCGATAAAACAGATTATAACCCAAATTATTGACAAATCAACAACAATTGGTCAACACAATAATTATCATTAAGTATATGTAACAACAATATCAGATAGAATGTCACCATAAAAGGTTGATTCACAGTATATGAAAGAGCAAAATAGTCTCTTGATAATTTGATGGTATAGATACTGGCAGCAATCTGTAGAGGACCCGGCCTGGATCCAAGGACAGCAATCTAAAAATAGAAAAAGAGACAGATGTGCCACATGGCCCAATATTGCTTGTTCCAAAGATGTGTATACTGGTGGGGTATGTAAGATTACACTTGCATGTATTGGAGCACTCCAATACATGTATATACAAAAGTATAATTCAGTGCTAGAATATTATGTACACACTTTCAAACAATGAATCCTGTTAGACTTACTAACGTACGCCATTATTTGCACTAACGAATCGTATGCTGTTTGAAACAAATGCTGTAAGTCTAACAGGATTCATTGTTTGAAAGTGTGTACATAATATTCTAGCACTGAATTATATTTTTTGCTCTCAATGGGTATGTAAATAAGAGATCGAATTTTATATGTGAATTAAGAAATTAATAAGAAATCGAACCTATAAAATCATTAAAGTAGAAGGTCGCCACTAAATCTTATGAAGTCACTTGATATTGCTTTATATATGAAATTGATTGCAACTATTTAAGATTTCATGAAATATTAGGTTTTTAATTTGTTTATCAATTTGTTGCTATGTTTGTTATATTTTGTTACATTTCTGTTAAATGAATTATGATTGGTTACCATATGAGCCAATTGTCTGTTAGCCACTACCCCTTTGATTGTGGCCAATTATCCTGATAATCAGAAGATTGTCAGATTAATCGGATAGAAAAAAAGATTACAAAAATAAATTCAATTTTTTATGCACAATCTTAGTTGCAGTAGATCATCAGATTAATGCAGCTGGTGCTGTGCAACTGACCAACTAATCGCTGACAACCTAATTGATATTGAGATTTGTTGGCAACTATTTTTATGATCAAACTTACTGATTAGTTGTTGCAGTATATATATATATATATATATATATATATATATATATATATATATATATATATATATATATATATATATATATATATATATATATATATTAAAAAAAGCCTTATTTCTCTTAAGTGTATCCAGTCCACGGATCATCCATCACTTGTGGGATATATTCCCTTCCCAACAGGAAGTTGCAAGAGGATCACCCACAGCAGAGCTGCTATATAGCTCCTCCCCTCACCTGTCATATCCAGTCATTCTCTTGCAACCCTCAACATAGATGGAGGTCGTGAGAGGACTGTGGTGTTTTATACTTAGTTTATTTCTTCAATCAAAAGTTTGTTATTTTTAAATGGCACCGGAGTGTGCTGTTTTTTCTCAGGCAGTATTTGGAAGAAGAATCTGCCTGCGTTTTCTATGATCTTAGCAGAAGTAACTAAGATCCACTTGCTGTTCTCACACATTCTGAGGAGTGAGGTACTTCAGAGGGGGAATGGCGTGCAGGTTTTCCTGCAAATAAGGTATGTGCAGTAAAATATTTTTCTAAGGAATGGAATTGACTAAGAAAATGCTGCTGATACCGAAGTAATGTAAGTAAAGCCTTAAATGCAGTGAAAGCGACTGGTATTAGGCTTATTAATAGAGATATATACTCTTATAAAAATGTGTTAAACGATTAAACATGCCAGCAAACGTTTTAAAACATACATTTGGTGATAAAACTTATTGGGGCATAATTTTTCCACATGGCTGGCTTAAATTCTGCATAGAAACAGTTAACTGAGGCTTCCCACTGTTGTAATATGAGTGGGAGGGGCCTATTTTAGCGCTTTTTTGCGCAGTAAAAATTCAGACTCAGACTTCCTGTTTCTTCCTGCATGATCCAGGACTTCTCTAGAGGGCTCAAAAGGCTTCAAAAGTCATATTGAGGGAGGTAAAAAGTCACAGTAGAGCTGTGGCAGCGTGTGTGACTGTTTTAAAAAACGTTTTTTTCTATTGTTAGTCCGTTTTGGGTATTAAGGGGTTAATCATCCATTTGCAAGTGGGTGCAATGCTCTGCTAACTTAATACATACACTGTAAAAATTTGGTTGATATAACTGCTTTGGTTCATTGTTATTTCAACTTGGGACAGGTTTTGTGCTTCTTAAAGGCGCAGTAGCGTTTTTTATATTGCTTGTAAACTTGTTGTAAAGTGTTTTTCAAGCTTGCTAGTCTTATTGCTAGTCTGTTTAAACATGTCTGACATAGATGAATCTATTTGTTCATTATGTTTGAAAGCCAGTGTGGAGCCCCATAGGAATATGTGTACTAAATGTATTGATTTCACTTTAAATAATAAAGATCAGTCTTTATCTATAAAAGAATTATCACCAGACGACGAGGGAGAAGTTATGCCGACTAACTCTCCTCACGTGTCAGTACCTTCGCCTCCCGCTCAAGGGGCGCACGCTAATATGGCGCCAAGTACATAAGGGACGCCCATAGCAATTACTTTACAGGACATGGCTACAATCATGAATAATACCCTGTCAGAAGTATTATCTAGATTGCCGGAATTGAGAGGCAAGCGCGATAGCTCTGGGATTAGGAGAGATGCAGAGCGGGCAGGTGCTGTAAGAGCCATGTCTGATACTGCGTCACAGTTTGCAGAACATGAGGACGGAGAGCTTCATTCTGTGGGTGACGGATCTGATCCGGGGAAACCTGATTCAGTGATCTCTAATTTTAAATTTAAGCTTGAGAACCTCCGTGTATTGCTTGGGGAGGTTTTAGCTGCTCTGAACGACTGTAACACAGTTGCAATTCCAGAGAAATTGTGTAGGCTGGATAGATACTATGCGGTGCCGGTGTGTACTGATGTTTTTCCTATACCTAAAAGGCTTACAGAAATTATTAGCAAGGAGTGGGATAGACCTGGTGTGCCCTTTTCCCCTCCTATATTTAGAAAAATGTTCCCAATAGATGCCACTACACGGGACTTATGGCAAACGGTCCCTAAGGTGGAGGGAGCAGTTTCTACTTTAGCAAAGCGTACCACTATCCCAGTTGAGGACAGTTGTGCTTTTTCGGATCCAATGGATAAAAAATTAGGTTACCTTAAGAAAATGTTTGTTCAACAAGGTTTTATCCTGCAGCCCCTTGCATGCATTGCGCCTGTCACTGCTGCTGCGGCATTCTGGTTTGAGTCTCTGGAAGAGGCCATTCACACAGCTCCATTGGATGAAATTATGGACAAGCTTAAATCACTTAAGCTAGCTAACTCATTTGTTTCTGATGCCATTTTACATTTGACTAAACTAACGGCTAAGAATTCCGGATTCGCCATCCAGGCGCGGAGGGCGCTATGGCTTAAATCCTGGTCAGCTGACGTGACTTCTAAATCTAAATAACTTAATATTCCTTTCAAGGGGCAGACCTTAATTCGGGCCCGGCTTGAAAGAAATTATTGCTGACATTACTGGAGGTAAGGGTCATACCCTTCCTCAGGACAGGGCCAAATCAAAGGCCAAACAGTCTAATTTTCGTGCCTTTCGAAATTTCAAGGCAGGAGCAGCATCAACTTCCTCCGCTCCAAAACAGGAAGGAACTGTTGCTCATTCCAGACAGTCCTGGAAACCTAACCAGTCCTGGAACAAGGGCAAGCAGGCTAGAAAACCTGCTGCTGCCCCCAAGACAGCATGAAGGAACGGCCCCCTATCCGGAAACGGATCTAGTGGGGGGCAGACTTTCTCTCTTCGCCAAAGCGTGGGCAAGAGATGTCCAGGATCCCTGGGCGTTGGAGATCATATCTCAGGGATATCTTCTGGACTTCAAGGCTTCTCCTCCTCAAGGGAGATTTCATCTTTCAAGGTTATCAGAAAACCAGATAAAGAAAGAGGCATTCCTAAGCTGTGTACAAAACCTCCTAGTAATGGGAGTGATCCATCCAGTTCCGCGGACGGAACAAGGACAGGGTTTTTATTCAAATCTGTCTGTGGTTCCAAAGAAAGGAGAGGAACCTTCAGACCAATCTTGGATCTAAAGGTCTTAAACAAATTCCTCAGTTCCATCGTTCAAAATGGAAACTATTCGGACCATCCTACCAATGATCCAAGAGGGTCAGTACATGACCACAGTGGATTTAAAGGATGCCTACCTTCACATACCGATTCAGAAAGATCATCAGTTTCTAAGGTTTGCCTTTCTAGACAGGCATTACCAGTTTGTAGCTCTTCCCTTCGGGTTGGCCACAGCCCCAAGAATTTTTACAAAGGTTCTGGGCTCACTTTTGGCGGTTCTAAGACCGCGAGGCATAGCGGTGGCTCCTTATCTAGACGACATCCTGATACAGGCGTCAAGCTTTAAAATTGCCAAGTCCCATACAGAGATAGTTCTGACTTTTCTGAGGACGCACGGGTGGAAAGTGAACATGGAAAAGAGTTCTCTGTCCCCGAGCACAAGAGTCTCCTTCCTAGGGACTCTTATAGATTCTGTAGAGATGAAAATTTACCTGACGGAGTCCAGGTTAGCAAAACTTGTAAATGCTTGCCGTGTCCTTCATTCCATTCCACGCCCGTCAATGGCTCAGTGTATGGAATTAATCGGCTTAATGGTAGCGGCAATGGACATAGTGCCATTTGCGCGCCTGCATCTCAGACCGCTGCAATTATGCATGCTACGTCAGTGGAATGGGGATTACTCAGATTTGTCCCCTCTACTAAATCTGGATCAAGAGACCAGAGATTCTCTTCTCTGGTGGCTATCTCGGGTCCATCTGTCCAAGGGTATGACCTTTCGCAGGCCAGATTGGATGATTGTAACAACAGATGCCAGCCTTTTAGGTTGGGGCGCAGTCTGGAACTCCCTGAAGGCTCAGGGATCGTGGACTCAGGAGGAGAAACTCCTCCCAATAAATATTCTGGAGTTAAGAGCAATATTCAATGCTCTTCTAGCTTGGCTTGGTTCATCAGATTTCAGTCGGACAACATCACGACTGTGGCTTACATCAACCATCAAGGGGGAACCAGGAGTTCCCTAGCGATGTTAGAAGTCTCAAAGATAATTCACTGGGCAGAGTCTCTCTTGCCACTTGTCAGCGATCCACATCCCAGGCTTGGAGAACTGGGAGGCGGATTTTCTAAGTCGTCAGACTTTTCATCCGGGGGAGTGGGAACTCCATCCGGAGGTGTTTGCTCAACTGGTCCATCGTTGGGGCAAACCAGAACTGGATCTCATGGCGTCTCGCCAGAACGCCAAGCTTCCTCGTTACGGATCCAGGTCCAGGGACCCGGGAGCAACGCTGATAGATGCTCTAGCAGCTCCTTGGTTCTTCAACCTGGCTTATGTGTTTCCACCGTTTCCTCTGCTCCCTCGACTGATTGCCAAGATCAAACAGGAGAGAGCATCGGTGATTCTGATAGCGCCTGCGTGGCCACGCAGGACCTGGTATACAGACCTAGTGGACATGTCATCCTGTCCACCATGGACTCTACCTCTGAGACAAGACCTTCTAATACAAGGTCCTTTCAATCATCCAAATCTAATTTCTCTGAGACTGACTGCATGGAGATTGAACGCTTGATTCTATCAAAGCGTGGCTTCTCCGAGTCAGTTATTGATACCTTAATACAGGCACGAAAGCCGGTTACCAGGAAAATCTACCATAAGATATGGCGTAAATACCTTTATTGGTGCGAATCCAAGAGTTACTCATGGAGTAAGGTTAGGATTCCTAGGATATTGTCCTTTCTCCAAGAGGGTTTGGAAAAAGGCTTATCAGCTAGTTAGTTAAAGGGACAGATCTCTACTGTCTATTCTTTTGCACAAGCGTCTGGCAGAAGTTCCAGACTTCCAGGCTTTTTGTCAGGCTTTGGTTAGGATTAAGCCTGTGTTTAAAACTGTTGCTCCTCCGTGGAGCTTAAACTTTGTTCTTAAAGTTCTTCAAGGAGTTCCGTTTGAACCCCTTCATTCCATTGATATTAAACTTTTATCTTGGAAAGTTCTGTTTTTGATGGCTATTTCCTCGGCTCGAAGAGATCTGCCTTACATTGTGATTCTCCTTATCTGATTTTTCATTCAGACAAGGTAGTTCTGCGTACCAAACCTGGGTTTTTACCTAAGGTGGTTTCTAACAGGAATATCAATCAAGAGATTGTTGTCCCATCATTGTGCCCTAATCCTTCTTCAAAGAAGGAATGTCTTTTACATAATCTGGACGTAGTCCGTGCCTTGAAGTTCTACTTACAGGCAACTAAAGATTTTCGGCAAACATCTGCCCTGTTTGTCGTTTACTCTGGACGGAGGAGAGGTCAAAAAGCTTCGGCAACCTCTCTCTCCTTTTGGCTTCGAAGCATAATACGCTTAGCCTATGAGACTGCTGGACAGCAGCACCCTGAAAGGATTACAGCTCATTCTACCAGAGCTGTGGCTTCCACCTGGGCCTTTAAAAATGAGGCCTCTGTTGAACAGATTTGCAAGGCTGCGACTTGGTCTTCGCTTCATACTTTTTCAAAATTTTACAAATTTGACACTTTTGCTTCTTCGGAGGCTGTTTTTGGGGGAGAGGTTCTACAGGCAGTGGTTCCTTCCGTTTAAGTTCCTGCCTCGTCCCTCCCATCATCCGTGTACTTTAGCTTTGGTATTGGTATCCCACAAGTAATGGATGATCCGTGGACTGGATACACTTAACAAGAGAAAACATAATTTATGCTTACCTGATAAATTTATTTCTCTTGTAGTGTATCCAGTCCACGGCCCGCCCTGTCCTTTTAAGGCAGGTCCAAATTTTTAATTAAACTCCAGTCACCACTGCACCCTATGGTTTCTCCTTTCTCGTCTTGTTTCGGTCGAATGACTGGATATGACAGGTGAGGGGAGGAGCTATATAGCAGCTCTGCTGTGGGTGATCCTCTTGCAACTTCCTGTTGGGAAGGGAATATATCCCACAAGTAATGGATGATCCGTGGACTGGATACACTACAAGAGAAATAAATTTATCAAGTAAGCATAAATTGTTTTTCTTACCGGCAGACTTTCTGCCAGTACTTAAGATGGGGGTGACCATTGGGGTGGTGGGGGAGGGGGAAAGCTGTTTGAGAGGGATTAGGCGGTGGGTTGTGTCAGCTGGGAGAGTAATTTAGACACTAAAGCTAACATTAAAGGGACAGTCTAGGCCAAAATAAACTTTCATGATTCAGATAGAGCATGTAATTTTAAACACTTTTCCAATTTACTTTTATCACCAATTTTGCTTTGTTCTCTTTGTATTAGTTGAAAGCTTAACCTAGGAGGTTCATATGCTAATTTCTTAGACCTTGAAGACCACCTCTTTCAGATTGCATTTTAAGTTTTTCACCACTAGAGGGTGTTAGTTCACATATTTCATATAGATAACACTGCTCGTGCATGTGAAGTAATCTGGGAGCTGGCACTGATTGGCTAGACTGCAAGTCTGTCAAAAGAACTGAAAAAAGGGGCAGTTTGCAGAGGCTTTGATACAAAATAATCAGAGGTTAAAAGTATATTATAACTTGGTTATGCAAAACTGGGAAATGGGTAATAAAGGGATTATCTATCTTTTAAAACAATAAAAATTCTGGTGTAGACTGTCCCTTTAATCCTACAAGCTACCTAATTAACCCCTTCTCTGCTGGACATAATACAAGTGTGGTGCACAGCTGCAATTAGCAGCCTAATTACTAAAAATCAATGCCAAAGCCATATGTCTATTTCTGATCAAAGGGGATCCCAGAGATAAATTTACAACCATTTGTGCCATAATTGCACAAGCCGTTTGTAAATTTCAGTGAGAAACCTAAAATTGTGAAAGTGAACATTTTCTTTTTTATTAATTTGTACTTGGCGTTGAAATGGTGGCATGAAATATACCAAAATGGGCCTAGATCAGTACTTTGGGTTGTCTATTAAATTTTTTTTTTTATAATATATAATATAATTTTCCATCTTAATTTGGGAGGAGAGTCCACTGCTGCTTCATTCATTACTTGTGGGAATTAAGAACCTGGCCACCAGAAGGAGGCAAAGACACCCCAGCCAAAGTCTTAAATACCTTACCCACTCCCCTCATCCCCCAGTCATTCTTTGCCTTTTTTCACAGGAGGTTGGCAGAGAAGTGTCGGAAGATTCGGAGTAGTCTCTTATGGAGGGTATTACTCTTCTAAATGGGGCTGGAGTTTTAAGTAGTCCTGTCAGCCTCTCAGTGAGAGCATGGGTGAATGTTAGTGTCCGGAGATGCAGGGAGAGTCTTTCTGCGAAACCATCCTGACTCAGTTTAACAGCTCCATTAGCAATCAGCGTTGACGAGTTTTGCTGCCTGCTTTTCCTCTCAAGTCCATGTCCGGAGCGATGCTACTACCCTGTCACACTTGAAGAGCCGTGTTCCTGTTTCATGGTGTTGATTCTGGTAAGATCGTTTCTATATATATATATCTCTCCCCATCTCCAATCATCTCTCCCTCTAATCAATCATCTCTCCCTCTAATCAATCATCTCTCCCTCTAATCATACGGAGAGGACGCAACTGCTTAGAGCTAAGTGATTAAATCCAACCAGTTCCTTATAATAAATACTGGTTGTTATAAGAATATATCAACAATAGTGGTGCAGACCCTTATATATTATAAATGGGTTTAGAAAGAAAGAAAATCCTGGAAAATACATCTGGATAAAAGACAGGGAATTCAGCACTCTTTTCAAAAAGATATTTTTTTATTTTAAGCTCTAAAGATGAAAAATATGTATCCCAAATCTGCTATGGTTGCTGAGAGAGGAGGCGATCGTCAACACCCCATAATCTCCCTATTTACATAGCATAAACGTTACAATATAGATAGAGACATAGTGTATATATAACAGCAATAGTGAGGCAACATATGAACCTGACCGGTCAAAGAACTGTGTAGGTACCAATGAGTAAATATACAGAATTAAATGTATAAATCTTATGTTGTAGGTGAAAACCTCTAACCTCAATAACTATCAACAGCAAGCTTTGGCAACATTATGTACAAATGCATAGACTGCAGACATGACTTTAATGAAACAAACCAAATGTGAAGACTAAATGGTAACATGTGTATGAATCTGAGGCCAATCAGATTAAGAAACCTTCTCCCCCCCCCCCCCCCCTATAAGAACCTACCTGTATATATATCACAGCAATATAGATTTAAATTTTAGAACAATTCTTTATTTTACTTTGTACTTAGATTATAATTTATATAATGTGGGCATGTTTAAGATCAGTAGCACATAATGGGTAGTATGTGCTTTCCCTAATCTTGTACTTTATAGTTGTATCTTGTGAAAATTTCACCCACCAGTAGGGGCGCACAGCTTGGCAAGTTTAAAAGGGAGACGTGAAGCTCCCCACATCATCACGCCCTGACGAAGCCCGACATACCTAGCGGGTGAAACGCGCGTCGGCATTGGACAAGCCGACCGGAACACGTGGAATGTGTTTGTACCGGTGACCAAACATCGTTTACCCGCAAGCTGTGGCACAAAGACCGGACCTAAGCATAAGAATTACTGGAGGTCAAGACGGCTCTAAGCAACTCTCACTTGAGAAACCTAAACTGGATTAAGGTCGTATGATTTCATGAACTTAGCCTGATGGATAGGCAAGCATTGTAATAAGCATATCAAGCTACCCTGTCGAGGGAGCTTAGCATAGTCCTTGAATTTGAAACGGCAAATTGCTCGATGCATAAGAACTGAATACTAACTGTTAAGAAAAGCTTTGCATTTCCTTGCATCTTGCTACTCTGCTTCATGGCTAAACGCTGTCATCTGCATGCATGTTTGATTCAAGAATTTCACAGTTGAACAAACGACCATTTGCATTCCAAGTGATTATCTGTCTGATACATTCTGCATTTCATGCTGCTTTGTATTTTTCTGCCGCTTGTACCTCTATCGCTGTCATCTATCTATGTACATATCTTGGGGACATGCTCTCAGTAACTACTTAGATCCCACTAATTATAACCTGCCCGGTATATAGCCTTACTTAGTAAGGTGCCGTACGCAGCTGGGTGTAGTAGCCTGTCTGCTGTTCCCCACACATATACACTCTATGCATTTGTACATAATGTTGCCAAAGCTTGCTGTTGATAGTTATTGAGGTTAGAGGTTTTTACCTACAACATAAGATTTATACATTTAATTCTGTATATTTACTCATTGGTACCTATGCAGTTCCCTGACTGGTCAGGTTCATATGTTGCCTCACTATTGCTGTTATATATACACTATGGCTCTATCTATACAGGGAGTGCAGAATTATTAGGCAAATGAGTATTTTGACCACATCATCCTCTTTATGCATGTTGTCTTACTCCAAGCTGTATAGGCTTGAAAGCCTACTACCAATTAAGCATATTAGGTGATGTGCATCTCTGTAATGAGAAGGGGTGTGGTCTAATGACATCAACACCCTATATCAGGTGTGCATAATTATTAGGCAACTTCCTTTCCTTTGGCAAAATGGGTCAAAAGAAGGACTTGACAGGCTCAGAAAAGTCAAAAATAGTGAGATATCTTGCAGAGGGATGCAGCACTCTTAAAATTGCAAAGCTTCTGAAGCGTGATCATCGAACAATCAAGCGTTTCATTCAAAATAGTCAACAGGGTCTCAAGAAGCGTGTGGAAAAACCATAGCGCAAAATAACTGCCCATGAACTGAGAAAAGTCAAGCGTGCAGCTGCCAAGATGCCACTACCCACCAGTTTGGCCATATTTCAGAGCTGCAACATCACTGGAGTGCCCAAAAGCACAAGGTGTGCAATACTCAGAGACATGGCCAAGGTAAGAAAGGCTGAAAGACGACCACCACTGAACAAGACACACAAGCTGAAACGTCAAGACTGGGCCAAGAAATATCTCAAGACTGATTTTTCTAAGGTTTTATGGACTGATGAAGTGAGAGTGAGTCTTGATGTGCCAGATGGAGGGGCCTGTGGCTGGATTGGTAAAGGGCAGAGAGCTCCAGTCCGACTCAGACGCCAGCAAGGTGGAGGTGGAGTACTGGTTTGGGCTGGTATCATCAAAGATGAGCTTGTGGGGCCTTTTCGGGTTGAGGATGGAGTCAAGCTCAACTCCCAGTCCTACTGCCAGTTTCTGGAAGACACCTTCTTCAAGCAGTGGTACAGGAAGAAGTCTGCATCCTTCAAGAAAAACATGATTTTCATGCAGGACAATGCTCCATCACACGTGTCCAAGTACTCCACAGCGTTGCTGGCAAGAAAGGGTATAAAAGAAGAAAATCTAATGACATGGCCTCCTTGTTCACCTGATCTGAACCCCATTGAGAACCTGTGGTCCATCATCAAATGTGAGATTTACAAGGAGGGAAAACAGTACACCTCTCTGAACAGTGTCTGGGAGGCTGTGGTTGCTGCTGCACGCAATGTTGATGGTGAACAGATCAAAACACTGACAGAATCCATGGATGGCAGGCTTTTGAGTGTCCTTGCAAAGAAAGGTGGCTATATTGGTCACTGATTTGTTTTTGTTTTGTTTTTGAATGTCAGAAATGTATATTTGTGAATGTTGAGATGTTATATTGGTTTCACTGGTAAAAATAAATAATTGAAATGGGTATATATTTGTTTTTTGTTAAGTTGCCTAATAATTATGCACAGTAATAGTCACCTGCACACACAGATATCCCCCTAAAATAGCTATAACTAAAAACAAACTAAAAACTACTTCCAAAACTATTCAGCTTTGATATTAATGAGTTTTTTGGGTTCATTGAGAACATGGTTGTTGTTCAATAATAAAATTAATCCTCAAAAATACAACTTGCCTAATAATTCTGCACTCCCTGTATTGTAACGTTTATGCTATGTAAATAGGGAGATTATGAGGTGTTGATGATCGCCTCCTCTCTCAGCAACCATAGCAGATTTGGGATACATATTTTTCATCTTTAGAGCTTAAAATAAAAAATATCTTTTTGAAAAGAGTGCTGAATTCCCTGTCTTTTATCAAGGTGTATTTTCCAGGATTTTCTTTCTTTCTAAATAAATATATATATATATATATATATATATATATATATATATATATATATATATATATATATATATATATATATATATATATATATATATATATATATACACACAGTCCTGCATGGCACTCTATGTGACCGGGTGTGACCTCTGCAACTTCCTCTTTCTCGACCGCGTTTGAAGGAGACAAAAGCTGTTTCTTGTAGTCCAGGTCATAGGAGGTGGTGAGTGCCCCGGCCATTGGGATATAAAGGTGCCATTTATTTTTGATCAAGTTCGTAATAAAGGTGCAAGCTATGGAGGACTCAGATATGTTAGCGGATACTCCCTCTTTATCAAAGCCCATTAACTGTGTATATTGTGAGGAGGTTCCAGTTGAACCGCCTACGCAACTCTGTTCCACATGCTTTGACAATATTGCTATTTCCAAAAAGAATAAGGTATTTAGTACGACTGAGCCGTCCACCTCTAAGGGCTCCCCGCAAGGTGCATTCCCTGCAATCATCTTTGATTACACAAGCAGTTTCCCAGGGCCTTACTAATCCTCCTGCGGGTGGGGTCCTTTGGCCTCCAGACTTTGCTGATCAATTACAGATGGCAGTTTCTGCGGGCATTAATTCGATGCCTCACCCTACTAAGTACAAGCAGAAGGTACGGCACGGCTATCCGTCTCGGGTCTTAGACTCTGCTGAATGTCTCGGACAGATTATCCGCTGAGGGCAACTCCTTATCGGAGGATGTTGCTTCTGGGTCGGAAACGGCTACGTCTAGGCCTCCATCCGCAGAGGAGCCAGATTTAAAATTTAAGATGGAGCATTTGCGCTTTCTGCTGAAAAGAGGTGCTTGCTACGTTGGAGGTTCCGGAACCGAAACTACCGGAGGAACCTTCGATCCCTAAACTGGATAGGGTTTATGAGGACAAGGTAGTGCCCCAAGCCATCCCGGTTCCAGTCAAAATGGCTAACATCCAATTAAACGCAAATTTATATTAAAAAAAACAAAAAACTTACACATGTTAAACAAAAATTGCTTTTATTCAGGAAACCTATTTACAAGCTAACGAAATTTCCAAACTTAAAACAGGCTGGGTTGGAGAGGTAGTGGCAACTTCAGGTGCTAAAAGGAAAAAAAAGTTAAAATATTTCATAAAAATCTCGACTATAAAATAACTCGTACGGAGATTGACGACGATGGTCGATTTTATTATTGTGCAGGTTATATTATCAGGACAAAAATACATTCTCTGAAACATATATGGCCCAAATAATGGGGATAAAGGGTTCTGGAATAATTTAATTACAAAACTAAGTCTATACAGGCAGCAGTCTTATTATAGCAGGTGATTTAAACTTAATTGCCCAATATCCCCTGGACTGATTACATAGAGTAAAAGGGAAACATTATAAAGAAAAGTTATAAATCTGAAGTAAATACTCTTAAAAACATAAAAAAGCAACTAAATTTAATAGATATCTGGAGGCTGCAGAATCACGATCTAAAAGAATACACTTGTGAAACTAAAGCATACAAAACATTTTCGAGAATTGTTTTCTAATAGACAAAAAATTAGTAGGTAGGGCTATTAAGGCTTCCATTTCTTCAATTCTCTGATTATGCCCCGATTACGTTGCAGCTGTAATCAGACCAGATAAAAATGTCATATGCGTCCTTTAATTTCCCAAAATTTATTTTTAACAATATGAAATTCAAGAACTGGTTAAACGAAGAATGGAAAGAATTTATTTCAAATAAGGAATCAGTGCAGAATCCCAAGATCCTATGTGAAGCATCTAAAGCAGTTTTAAGGGGAGAGATGAAAGCATATTTCTGTAATCTAAAAAAAGAGCGTAGTACTCAACTTTCCAATCAATTGGTTAATGCATACAAGGCTTACTTAAGAGTTGTCGAATGAGAAATGGAGTGTATATTTACAGGCAAAAAAGGAGAGATTGCTGCAGAATGCTGCAGTCGAAGAATTAAAAACAAATGCTAAATATTATAAGCATAGGGACAAAATGGGTAAATGCTTGTTCGGTCTGGTAAAACTAATTAAGGGCCCTAAAACTATTTTGGCGATAAAAAGGGACAAGAAAAAAACTAACTCAAACTAATGATAGCAGCGCTGAATTTTTAAACTATTATAAGCAGATTTTCTCCCCATCAGTAATTAATGAAGAAAATAAGAGGAATTTTTGGGAAATGTGTAAACTGCCACATCTTTTATCTGAAGATCTATCAGATATAAATAGACCAATAGCGCAGGCCATTAAACAGCTAGCTTGCAATACGGCTGCAGGGCCGGATGTGTTACCGAATGAGTATTACAAAATTTTGCAGAGCAACATATTGCAAAGCCTAGCTGAATTATTTAATTACTATTATGTGGAAGGATCTAGATTCTCCTGAGAATTTACAAAGTTGATCATCACTTTAATTCCCAAAAAAGTAAAGATCCTGAAACTTTAGATGCGTATCGCCCTATATCTTTACTAAATTCAGACTATAAAATATTAACCTCAATAATTGCTGCGAGGCTACAGAAGTTATTACCCAAACTGATCCACCCTGATCAAACAGGGTTTATGAAAGGTAGATCTTCGTTCTCCAATTTAAGGAAATTCTAACAGACTATCACAGCATTCAGGAGAGCGAAATCACGTGAGCAGAAAAGGATAAGGCAGTTATAGCCATTGATGCTTTCAATGCAATTGTTTGGCAGCATCTTTTTGGCTCCTTAGAATGATATGGCTTAAAGGGCTATTTTTTTAAATGTATTCATATGTTGTATGACAAACCATTTTCGGCTTTAGTAGTTAATGGGTCACATTCAGATCATTTTCAGCTAAAAGGGACTAGACAAGGGTGCCCATTATTACCGCTGCTTTTTAATTTGAGTATTGAACCATTAGCAATTCTGAGAAAGTCTGGTATAAAAGTAGGTCCCAGAGAACTTAAAATATCCTTATATGCTGACGATCTCCTGGTATTTATTAGTAACACTAGATAGAACCTCCCGAAACTTATGAAGATTCTTGGTATTTTTAGTACCTTTTCGGGGTACAAGGTGAATTCCCAAAAATCCGAAATATTATGGATTCAAAAGAATGAGAATTAGAGGAGAGATTCTTTTTAAGCAAGTCAAGAGCTTAAAGTATGTAGGTATTAATGTTAATCTATCCCCAGAAAAATGGTATGAAGAAACTGGTCTGGGTTATTTGACAAGGTGCAGAAGGACATTCAGAGATGGATAAATTTCCCCCTTACCTTAAAATAATACTCCCTAAACTTTTGTATATTATGCCTGCCCCTGTTCATAAAAATGACTGAGGATTAAAGAATTACTAACTTTTGATTTTCCCATGCAAAACGAAACATACTAATACAATTGCAATGATGTACCTTATGTGCAGAAACAAAGCTCCCTTTATTACTAAAATAACGTTTTATTTCCCCCCATGACATCCCGTCATCCAGCCCTTAAATGTGGTCCGACTAAGGGATAACATAATTGTCAATGGGACGGCAATTATTTGCATGTAATTACAATATAATTGAGTCAGTCTACTCATGCGCATTTGTCTTTGCTTAATATCGCATACGCATATTGCGGCACAGAAGCCGACATGACCGAGAGAGGAATACAAATAATGTATGCAATGGCGTTGTGCTAACTCGCGCATTGCGTTGAGGAATCGCCATCTTCCAGCTGGAGTTGTCACCCAGGATTGGAAATCAGTAACGGCGAGAAAATCAGTGGGTTTGGAAAAATGTAATATTTCAAAGACTAATCCTATATAATAAAAGGCCAAGTGTGTCCGAAGCTGTCATGCGCAGTAGAGACTGCACGTGAGGACAAACACACACCTGGCCTTAGAGTACCTACCTGAAAAGCCGGTGCGGGCAAAAGTGGGTGTAAACGGCGTGGCCAGCGCGCACAAGGGATAGAGGGGGAGATAGAAAGAGGGGGAGATAGAAAGAGCAAAAGATAGGGATGGGGAGAGATGGAGCAAAAGAGAGGGATGGGGAGTTCTTTTGACACTTACATTTTAGCCAATCAGTGCGGGCTCCTAGGTAACTCCACGTGCACAATATTATCTATATGAAATACATGAGCTTACACCCTCTAGTGGTGAAAAACTGTCAAAATGCCCTGAGCTGAGAGGCGGCCTTCAAGAGCTTAGAAATTAGCATATGAACCTCCTAGATTTAGCTTTCAACTAAGAATATGAACAAATCAAAATTTGTGAAAGTAAATTGGAAAATTGTTTAAAAGTACATTCTCTATCATCTATCTGAATAATAAGTTTGTTTTTGACTAGACTGTCCCTTTAAGTCAAAGTATTGTGAGAACTTGGCTTGCCACACCTTTTCTTTCCTGGAGAGAGTCCCAATTAAAATTGATCAACCATACATACTCCCCATGTGTAAAGTTTATGGAATAAAAATCAGTTTTTATTGTCGGATATAATTTTCCTAGCCCAAACCTAATTCCTTGCATATGGTTTTGGCTCTCAAAAATTAAACAGGTGTTCCCAAAGTTAGAGGATATAATCCTGTTATATGAAAATGTACAACCGTTGTTCTAATTTTATGATATTATGCACAAGGAATATTATCTTCTCTTCATGGAAATTTAAAAAATTTGTCAATTTATAAATATGCACATGAAATTAGTACTCCAACAATGATACATCTATTGACTCAGAACTTGAGATACAAATGTTTTAAAAAATGGGGTAATTTTATTCAAAGTTTACCAGTCAATGTACACAAACAATATATTTTCCCATTTCATAACTCTGTTTACATACAGGAAGCTTACGTTAGAGAACTGCCCTATTAGAAGGCAAAAATATCAATGGTAGAGTTTATGGGGGGGTGTGGAGTGTTGGGGGGGTTCCACTTTTTTTTTCTCCTTTTTTCTTTTTTACCCCGATTTCAAGTTTATAGTGGAAAAATGTAACAGAGGAAGACTGTATTGATTAGTTCCAAAAGACTATATTTTCTCTTGTCTGCTGCTTTTTTTTGGATTGAATTAATGTTGTTGTTGAACTACATGCAGTATGGAATGTAATCTTTACTTTTGCATCTATAATGAAAATATTTTGCTGTATTTTTACATATTTTTGATTGTAGACAATTTGATTCATGGATGTTCCTCTGTTTCAACGGAAAATAAAGACTTAATAAAAAATAAAATAAAAGGCTAACATTAAGAATGAATGGGAGAAACTTGGTTTGCCCTTTCCCCCCCTCTTTTAAAAAGCTTTTCCCCGTTCTGGACGCGCAGCTTGAACTGTGGGGAACTGTCCCTAAGGTGGATGGTACTATCTCCACGCTTGCTAAGAGAACGACTATTCCGCTGGAGGATAGCTCCTCTATCAAGTAACCCATGGATAAAAAGATGAAGTCCATGCTGCGGAAGATGTTCCAACTCATGGGGTTTGTTTTACAGGCGGCGGCGGTTGCTGCGGTGGCTGTTGCGGCTACATCTACTGGTGTGACGCTCTATCCGCTATGGTAGAGGGGGTGACTCCTCTTGATTAAATTCTATAACTAATCAAGGCCTTAAGAGTGGTGCATTCATTAATTTGTGATGCTAACATGAAGATTATTCGCCTGAATTCTAAGACGTCAGGTTTTTGTGTTTTAGCCCGCAGGGCTCTCTGGCTAAAGTCGTGGTCTGCGGACATGACTTCTAAGTCTCACTTGCTTTCCCTCCCATTCAAGGGGAAGGTTTTGTTTGGCTGGGGCCTGGATTCTATCATATCTACGGTCATGGGTGGCAAGGGTGCCTTCTTGCCTCAGGATAAGAAGGCTAAACCTAAGGGATCTACTTTTCGTCCCTTTCATGCGGTCAAGTCTCAGTGCCAGCAGCCTGCTGCATAGTCGGGGAAATCCAAGGGATCTTGGAAGCCAGCTAACTCTTGTAAAGTCCAAGCAGAATAAGAAGCTCACCGAATCAGTCGGCATGAAGGGGCGCCCCCCGGTCCTTCTTTGGATCATGTAGGGGGCAGACTATCTTTTTGCGGAGGCCTGGAGAAGACTTTTATAGACCCCTGGGTTCTGCAGGTTGTATCCCAGGGTTACAGGATAGGTTTCAAGTCTTATCTGCCCAGAGGCAGATTCCTCCTGTCAAACATATCTTCAAGACTAGAAAAGAGAGATGCCTTCCTGGGGTGTGTGAGGGATCTCTCATCTCTCCCAGTCCCTCCAGCAGAAAGGTATTATTCAAACCTTTTTGTGGTCCCAAAGGAGGGTACGTTCCGTCCAATTCTGGACCTAAAGGTCCTAAACAAATTTTTGTTCTGTCCAAGATGGAGACAATCAGGTCAATTTTGCCCCTGGTTCAGGAGGGGCAATTCATGAGTATAGACCTGAAGGACACTTACCTTCACGTTCCAATCCACAAGGATCACTTTAGGTTTCTAAGATTCTCCTTCCTGGACCAGCACTTCCAGTTTGTGGCCTTTCTGTTTCATTTGGCGACTGCCCCAAGAGTCTTCACAAAGGTTCTGGAAACTCTTCTCGCAGTAGCGAGAGCCAGAGGAATTGCAGTGGCACCTTATCTGGACGAAATCTTGGCCAAGCTCCGTCCTACAGTCTTGCGGAGGATCACTCGAGAGCTCTTCTTCGGTCCCACGGGTGGAAGATAAAAAAAAAGGAAAGTTAATTGGTCCCCAGCAACAGGGTGGAATTCCTGGGTATGCTAATAGATTCTTCAGCCATGAAGATATTTTTGACAGATCAGAGACCCTCCAAGCTTGCGTCCAACTGTCTAGCTCTTCAGACATCCTCCGGGACATCTGTGGCCAGGTGTATGGAGGTGATAGGGCTCATGTTATCTAGCATAGATGTCATTCCATTTGCCAGGTTCCATCTCAGACCTCTTCAGCTGTGCATGTTGAGACAATGGAACGGTGATCATTCAGATCTGTCCCAACAGATATCTCTAAACAGACCAGTGAGGGAGTCCCTATCTTGGTGAACCCGACCAGGGCAGTTGTCTTAGGGGACATCCTTTTTGAGACCATCTTGGGAGATTGTAACCACGGATGCAAGTCTATCAGGATGGAGAGCTGTTTGGGGTGCCAGAAGGGCACAGGGCAGATGGACTCGAGAATAAGAGTCTACCGATAAATATTTTGGAACTTCGAGCGATATTCAACCCTCTGAGGGCTTGGCCCTTTTTGGTGTCTTAATTCATCAGATTCCAGTTGGACAACATTACCTCGGTGGCTTACATAAACCATCAGGGGGGACGAGAAGCTCCCTAGCCATGAGGGAAGTATCTCTGATTCTGGAGTGGGTGGAGACTCGCAATTGTTCGCTCTGAGATCCACATTCCGTGTGTGAACAACTGGGAAGCGGATTTTCTGAGCAGACAGACGTTTCATCCAGGGGAATGTTCCCTCATCCCGAGATGTTCTCAGAAATCTGCAGCAGATGGGGGACACCAGAGAGAGATCTCATGGCGTCCAGACTCAATTGCAAGCTACCCAGATACAGGTCGCGATTCAGGGATCCCCTGGTGGAACTGATGGATGACTTGGCGGTACCCTGGGACTTCAACCTAATTTACATATTTCCACAGTTACCTCTTCTACCTCGGGTAGTGACCCGCATCAAGCAGGAGCAATCTTCAGCTATTCTGATTGCTCCGTCGTGGCCGCGGAGGATGTGGTTTGCAGATCTGGCGGAGATGTAGTCATCTCCGCCGTGGAAGTTACCTTGTCACAGGGATCTGCTGGTTCAAGGTCCCTTTCTACATCAAAATCTAGATTCTGAGGCTGACTGCGTGGAGATTGGACTAGTCTTAACCAAGAGAGGATTTTTGGAAAAAGTGACTCGTTCAGGCCAGGAAGCTGGTCACTCGAAGCATCTACTACAAAGGTGTGGAGGACCTACTTGTCCTGGTGTGAGGAACAAGGATATCCCTGGCATAAGGTCAGGGTATCCAGGATTTTGGCCTTTCTCCAGAACGGTTTGGATAAGGGTCTTGCCTCCAGTTCCCTAAGTGGACAGATCTCCGCTTTATCTGTACTGTTGCATAAGAAGCTTGCTTGTTTTCAGGAATCCGGCTCCTCTTTGCAGCTTAAACTTGGCTCTTAAGGTCTTGCAGAGGGCGCCGTTTGAGCATATGCATACACTTGACATTAAGGTTCTTTCATGGAAAGTCCTATTACTGGCTATTGCATCAGCGCGCAGAGTCTGAGTTGGCGGCCTTGCAATGTGAGCCTCCCTACTTGGTTTTTCATGCTGATAAGGCTGTTCTTCGCACTGGATTGGGATTCTTTCCCAAGGTGGTGTCGAGTCGTAACATCAATCAGGAAATAGTAGTTCCTCCTTTGTGTCCTAACCCTTCTTCGAAGGAGAGGTTACTTCATAATCTGGACGTGGTTCGGGCATTGAAGTTTTATCTTCAGGCCACAAAGGAGTTCAGACAGACTTCGTCCTTAATTGTTGTGTATTCAGGGAAGCGCAGGGGACAAAGGGCCTCTGCCAATTCTCTATTTTTTTGGTTGAGGAGTATGATCCGTCTGGCATATGAAACAGCCCGCTCAAGCCTCCTCAGAGGATTACGGCTCACTCGACTAGAGCTGTGGCTTCTTCTTGGGCCTTTAAAAATTAGGCTTCTATGGAGCAGATTTGTAAGGCGGCCACTTGATCTTCCTTACATACTTTTTGTAAAATTTTATAAATTTGAAGTTTTTGCTTCGGAAGCAGCTTTTGGGAGACAGGTTCTGCAGGCTGTGGTGCCCTCAGTATATGGTCTGCCTCCTTTTAACCTCCCGTTTTTTTCATTTAGTGTCCTCTAGAGCTTGGGTATTTGTTCGTTAAGGGGGTAAACATTGGGTATTTCTAATCTGAGGACAAAATTTTGAAACTATTTAGCATGGTGTTTTTTTGGGGTTGTAGATGTGTAACAGATTTTGGAGGTCAAAGTTAGAAAAAATGTGTTTCAATTTTTTCATCAATTTTTCATCATATTTTTTTATTACAATTTTTTATAATTTTTTTTATAGTAAATTAATTATATGATGAAAATAATGGTATTTTTAGTAAGTCCATTTAAAGGCGAGAAAAACGGTATATGTGTGGGTACAGTAAATGAGTAAGAGGAAAATTACAGCTAAACACAAACACTGCAGAAATGTAAAAACAGCCCTGGTGCTTAACAGTAAGAAAATTTAAAAATGGCCTGGTCACTAAGGGGTTAAACAAGTTTCTTTTGGCTATCTCTTCTGGGTTTATTTTCTTAGAAGAAAAATGTTTTTATTTTAATCCCTCCGTTACTTGTGCACTTCCACATCCTGGGTATTATATCCCACAACTTGTGGACTCTCGCCAACTATATGAAAGAAAACATAATTTATATCTTGACTGATTAATTTCTTTCATGGGAGCAAGAGTCCACTAGGCCCCACCTGTTTGTGTTTTTTTTTTTTTGTATAAAGCACATCTTTTTTTCCTGCTCATTATTTTTTGGCTTTTACTCCTCCTTACTACCTCACCCTCTTTGCTATACGTCAAACTGAGGTGTGAGTTGGGAGGGGTTTTTAGGCTTCTGAGGTTTGGGAAACGTTTTCTCTTCATGGTAGGAATGTATATCTCATATGTAACAGCTCATGGACTCTCGCCACCATAAAAAAATTATTTTTTCAGTTAAGATATGTCATGTTTTTTTTTATGGGTGAGGTTTTTATAGCCCCTTAGGTAGTGACCTGAAAAAGTTTGGGAACCACTGGCTTTCATGAAAATCGTATAATGTAGATGAAAAAACCCAGTTTTAAACAAGTTAAAAATCAGTGAGTCAAGTCGGTGGCAACCAAAATTACTGAAAAACACTTAAATATAGTAATTACCACTCTTATATAATAGATCAATAATGTACCTATGACGTAAGTTAGGTACACCCATTGGTCTGTTATTTATTGTCAATCACATTCACTATTGTGTCTTACAGGTACCTAATGTAACTTGGCCTTTGCGTACAAAAAAACTAAAGAATAAGTTAAAACTTATTTTGTAAAAGTTGTTTTAAAGGATAGCTTGACTAAGTTGCACTGCTACAGCTCTGTTGGTGAACAGTGCCCTAGAAGTGTAAGACTAAGGTTTTCAGCGCCAGAATTGTTAATTTTATTTTGTGTTCCATGATAAAATACTGGTTCCTGTTAACTATTTTATGGGAAATTGTATGAGTTTAATATCACTATAATTAAGCAGCGAGGAAAATGACGTTTGAGCTCCTTGATACAAATTCTGTGCTAGATGGGGTGTGACAGTATATCCCTTTGGGGAGTCATCTTAGACCAATATAATTAAATTAATACTGTAGAATATTTTTTTCTTAGCTCCATAAAACCACTTTGGAAACGTCAGAAAATATCATGCCAATTATGCTTGCTCTGGAAATGCTGGTTTATCTGCAATGCATGTTTCTGTATAAAGTCACACCAATTTTTGCATTTTAAAAATGCAATGCATTCCTGGTAAACACATTTATTAACTTGTTCCTAAACATTTTTTTCCCTTTTACTGTTTGTTGTTAGCTTCCTCTGTGGGCATGAAGGATGCTGTTTTTACCCAAGATGCTTAGCATTAAAGGGCCTTTATAGTGAAAACAATTACATGATCTCAGTAGTTAGCACATATCATTTTATCACTGTTGACCCTGTAAATCGGTGTTTAACTGTGCAAAGGGTTTATACACAGGGATATTACATTTTTTTAACTTTAGTGTTTCAACTTTCCAATTTACTTTTATCTAATAGACTGTTTTATTTGTGTCCTTTGAAAGACCTACCTAGGTAGGTTCAGAATCAGAGCACTACTGGGAGCTATCTGCTGTTTGGTGCTTACACATTTGCCTCTTTATTGGCTCATCAGTAGTGTCTGGTTAATAGTGCATTGCTGCTCCTTTAACAAAGGATACCAAGAAAATAGAGCATACAACTAAACATCGTTCAAATTTACTTTTATAAACAAAATTTCTTAGTCTTAATCATGAAATTTTGGGTTTGAGAATTGCAAATTAGCAACTACTAATGCTGATTTGGTTGGCATCAGTTTCCATTTGAGGATCCTTCTTTAACCTCTTTGGGGGGTTAAACATATATTTGCGGGGTTGAGCATTAAAATTATATACTCAAGCTAATGACCTTGCCATTTTTTTCACTATATATAATGGCCCTTTAAAAAGGTCTTTTGGATAGCGCACTGATGATTTTAATTGACCAGCCTTGTTAGAATGTTTTGAAAACTAATTGAACAGAAAAATGCTATGTAAATTTTTAGTACTGATTTTTGTGCATTACAGTTTCACTTGTAGCATGGTTTGGAATCGATAGAATGGATTATTCCCACCTTCATACTTATGCTCCTCCTCAATGTCTGCCAGAGAACACTGGCTACACCTATGCTCTCAGGTGAGAAATTATCAACTGTTCCTGCATAACTATGCTAGATTTTTCATACTTGTTGCATGAATGATTGTAATTACCCTGGTAAAATGACTGCCTGTAATTAGCATCATGCAATAAAACTTTAAAAGTTTGCAACTCCTTTTAAATCGTGCTGCTTTAGGCACAGGCCTAGCTGTTCTAAGCTAAAAAGACCCCCTGCTTACATATATGAAGATGTTCTGTTTTTCTTCTTAAACGGGAGAGTCCACAGCTGCATTAATTACTTTTGGGAATTCAGAACCTGGCCACCAGGAGGAGGCAAAGACACTACAGCCAAAGGCTTAAATACCTCCCCCACTTCCCTCATCCCCCAGTCCATTCTTTGCCTTTTCTCACAGGAGGTTGGCAGAGAAGTTTCGGAAGATTAAAGATGGTCTCTTATGGAGGGTAGTACTCTTCAAAATGGGACTGGAGTTTTAAGTAATCCTGTCAGCCTTTCAGTGAGAGCATGGATGAATTTTAGAGTCCGGAGATACAGGGAGAGTCTTTCTGCGAAACCATCCTGACTCATGTTAACAGCTCCTTAGCAATCGGCGTTAACGAATTTTGCTGCTTGCTTTCTTCACTCAAGTCCATGTCAGAAGCGAGGCTGTCACACTTGAAGAGCCGTGTTACTGTTCCATGGCGTTGATCCGGTAAGATCGTTTCATTTTACTTCAATGTGTGAATGTAATGTAAACGTAGAAGTCGGGGTCTCAGTGGGACTCCTTTTTATCTTTATGGACGATTGGGCTCGTGGCTATATCGGAACATAACAGCCTTTTTTGTCGGGCTGTGTGACTCTTGTGGCCTTGGCACGCTTTTCTCTGGCCTGCATGGTGTACCTTGTGACTAGGCGTGGTCCGTTCTGCACTCCATTTCCATATTCCCTGACAGCGTGGCGACGGGGAGAGCATGTTTTGCTGGTTGTCTGGGTCACAGGAGGTGGTGAGTGTCACAGCCATTGGGAGTGTAAGGGTATTTTTTTTTTTCTTCTATTGAGGTATCCCTATAGTTCCTCAGGGGTTACTACCTTGTGGCAGGCTCCGGTTTCCGGATGTCTGGTTTTCAGGGTCTGTCCGAATCTTAGATGAGTTTTGGGCGGTTCAGTCCTTCCGGTTCTGAGACTTCCACTTGCCCTTTCAGGGGTTTTTGTTTTTGTCTTATCGGAGTCATACCACAGTATCCACCTAGTGCCCCGGAGGCCTTCCTCTGTTCAATGGGGTCCCCCCTGCCTTGCGTTCAGGATATCGTGAAGGGTTGGATCCTGGTATTGTGCTGTCACTGTTTGTGTAGTCCCTCTTTGCCTGGGAGTGTCCCTTCTAGTAGGGTAAGGATCTTTTTCTGGGTCCGGGAACCCAAGCTCGTCCTATGTTCTGTCATAGCCTAGTTGGTTAGCATGCCAGTCTCATTAGCAGAGGGTGGAGTTTGTTCTACTCACTGGTACCGTTCAATTTAGTTCCCCTCCTTTTTTTTCCTTACTGAGGATCTGGTGGGTGGTCTGGGGAATTGCTTATTTCCCTGCTTTTTGGACATTGCCATTGGAGCTGAGCCCGTCGCCTCAGAGAGGGGATCAGAGGTCTGCCTTGACCGCGTATCTTACTTGGATCCTGGGAGGCTTTGCAGTGTTTCCTTCCCCAGCAGGGGGCTTCTCTGCTGGTATTGGGTGCTCTCCTACTTTCTTGTTTTTCCTGGATGGGAGTGTTTCTGCACTCCTTCAGAATTTTCCTTTGTGGGAGTCCTGGTGCAGTTCCTAGCTTGGTTGGCTAGTGTTAACGACTGGAGTCTGCTAGACTTCTGTTGCAGAGGGAAGCATGTGGCTTTATCTGGAGCACGATAAGATTTTTGGTGCTATTTTTTTTACTGTTCCTGGGGGTGGTTTTTATCCCTCGGTCGCTCTTTTATAGTGCGGATTGCACGCTGTGTGAGGAATGGGGTCTACCTTGTCTCTCACTAGGTCTCCATGGTTGGGACTTTACATGGTCCCTTGAACTTCCGTTCAGATAGGGGTAGGGTTTTTTTCCTTTGTTCGGTTGTTGGAGTTTGTTCTCTATATGCTTTTTTGTCCTGTTGGAACCTTGGTTTGCACTTGGAGTTCGGCTGGGGTTCCTTTTACCCTAGCTTGTTGGTCTTTAGATCTGAGTTCTTCTTCTAATTAGTCTTCCTCTTCCCTTCAGGGGGTATGTGGAGGTACCCTTCCCTCGGGTTGGGGGTAAGTTTAAGTGTGGGCTTGGAGCCTGCGGGACCTGTCTCCTCGGAGGCTTTGTGCTCAGTGGAATCTACTGATTCTGAGCGGTCTCCTACTAGGGCCTTGTTGGTTTAACTGATGGGCAGTTACCTGGTCCTTTCAGGTTTTATCCTTCTGTTTCTGTTGAAGCAGTTGTTTTTGTCAGGTGTTGGGTAATTTCAGGCTCTAGTGCCCTCCGAATGGGCCGCCTCTTCTACCCGCCCTTTTTTTTGCATTCGGTGTCCTCTATAGCTTGGGTATTTTTCCAAAAGTAATGAATGCAGCTGTGGACTCTCCCTTTTTAAGAAGAAAAACTTAAATTATGCTTACCTGATAATTTTTGTTTTCTTCTGACAGGGAGAGTCCACAGCTCCCCGCCCACGTGTTTATATGGGGCGGCCTTTTTTATTTTTCTGACACCTTTTTCACCCTGTTATTTCTCCTACTGTTCCTGGTTTCCTTGGCAGAATGACTGGGGGATGAGGAAAGTGGGGGAAGTTTTTAAGCCTTTGCCTCCTCCTGGTGGCCAGGTTCTGAATTCCCAAAAGTAATGAATGCAGCTGTGGACTCTCTCCGTCAAAAGAAAATCATCAGGTAAGCGTAATTTAAGTTTTGCAGACTATAAAACTAAAGGAAACTGGTAATCCCTTTTATAGTCGGTGGCTGAATGTTAGGCAATAAGTATAAAAACAGGGGATACATTCATAAAGTATAGCTGTAAAATTTCACAGTTTAGAATACATCTTAGTTATTACATATACCTAAGTAACTGGATGAGTGATTCACTTTAGCGTTATATTGTAACATTTTGTTATGGTTAGTTGGTTAGATTCCGTTTTCTGGAGAGCAGAGGAGAGAGTTTACTCATTGATTCCAATAAAACTTAGCAGTGGCATAAAACTGCTTGTCTGCCTGATGAGTCAGATGCATAGTATTTTAGGATGGGATATGTAAGGACTCCACCCAGCAGCAGCAAGCAAAGCATAAACAATGTTTTCTTAGAGCAACAACTGTGATAACTGGCACTATGCTGCTGGTATGACTAACAGTACATCAAATTCAGATTTGTTTAGTGTGTGGGAAAACGTGTATAATTGGTTTACTTTGTCTACTGATTATAGACAACATATACTGAAAGTTCCTGAAGTTCCACACGTTAAGGGTTTACTGTGTTTTAACTTTAAATGGCTTGCAGCAAAATGGTCATGTCCCACTGCTCAAGCTAATTTTAGTCTTTTGTACTAATTATATGAAAACATAATTAACTTCTTTTTTTCTGAGATACTTAAATACTTTTTTAGTTTGCATAAATATCCAAATATTAGAAATCTACTGAATACGAAGCAAAAGGCAGTTTTCTTCATAAATGGAAAGTCCACAGCTGCATTCATTACTTTTGGGAAATAAGAACCTGGCCACCAGGAGGAGGCAAAGACACCCCAGCCAAAGCCTTAAATACTCCTCCCACTCCCCTCATCCCCCAGTCATTCTTTGCCTTTCGTCCCAGGAGGTTGGCAGAGAAGTGTCAGAATTTTTGTTTTTTGTCTCATATGGAGGGTAGTACTCTTCGGCATGGGACAGGAGATTTAAGTCGTCCTGTCAGTCTCTCAGTGAGGGCTTGGATGAAAGTTAGTCCGGAGATGCAGGAAGAGTCTTTCTGCGAAACCATCCCGACTCATATTAACAGCTCCTCAAGCAATCGGCGCTGTCTAACTTCGCTCCACTGCCTGATTCTCAAGTCCATGGCAGAGGTGATGCCACTATTCGTCACACTTGAAAGGCCGTGTTCCTGTTCCACGGCGTAGATTCCTGTAAGATCGTTTCATTTTACTTTATCATCAATGTACTGTAATGTGAATGTTTTCCCGAGAGGCTACAACACCTTACGGGTTTAACTACATGACATAAGGATCTCAGTAAGTCTCTGTTAGTATCTTGGAATCGAGGGTTAATATCTCCTGAGGGGGGTTATTGAACAGGGGGGTTTATAATCATGTTTAGGTGATTCAACCTGCTTATGTGTGATGTTTATGGGCTTGTGGTTTGGAACTTTGAGGCCTTTGGAAGTGACGCTGCCTTTTGGTTGGGCTCGCTTTTTGGACTATATGGTTCACCTTGTGTTTGGGTGTGGCTACGTTCTGTTTTCCATTTCCACATTCCCGACCGTGTGGCGAAGGAAATTTTCTAGTCTGCAGGGGTCTGGTCATAGGAGGTGGTGAGTGCCCCAACCATTAGGGGTGTCAGGTGCTGTTTTTGGTTTTACTACTTTAGTCCATACTTATATCATATATCCTCTATCCAGTTATGGAGGATTCTGATGCTGAGACTGTGCTAATTTCAGATTCAGTTACAGAAGATTCTGAGACTAATTTGATTTCAGATTCTGTTGGCCTCGTTGACAGGTGTCAACCAGTTTTGTTCCGTATGCCATATGAGAGCGCTTAGTTCCTTGGACTCAGGGAATCGAGGGTCTGCTGAGCCATCCGCCTCTGGGGGTCCCGTCCTCTGAGGTGAGTTCCCTACCAATTTATACTTCTACACATGTGGGTAATCCAGTGCGATTCCTCCATGCAGGGTGGCGTGTCCCCCACCCCCCGGAGGTTGCAGCACATTTTTGCTTCCACATAATGTTGGCGAATGTTCGTCTGCAGAGTCCAGACGTTTATTTAAGAATGTGCTCGTACCCTATTGTTCCAGGCCTTCCGCGTTGGGGAGGGCCTCTACAGTTCCCCATGGGTGTAACTGTCCCTGAGTGTTGTGCCTTTCGTTACAGGATTGCGCGCCTTCGCGTATTGCTCAGACATGTTTTTCAGTTATTGAATGACCCAATCGTTACCAGATATGGGGATTTTCAGTCTGCTAATTCGAATGGTGCACCTCATTAGACATGTGGGGATGAAGTAATCTCCTGATTGTCATTTGTTTGAGATTTTTCCCAGTTTTTGAAAGATAAAGCTCTGTTTGGCTGGTCCTGCGGGTAGGCCTGTGTCTTTTTGGGCGTTAACCTCCGGGTTGCCTTTTATTTATATCCGATGGGATGTCTGTTTTTGTTTCCATCGGGAACCTTCTGGGATTGATACTCTTTTTATTACTACTTCAGAAGTTGTTTTGGACATGTTAGTCCTATGTTAAAAATTTATTTTCTGTTTTTTCCCCTATGAGGGAGAATTTATGCAGCTTGCCGGTTAGGACCCTAGTTGCAGGCTGGTCCTGTCAGGTTCGTTCGGTCTTGCAGCGAAGACACGTTGCACTGTTCTGCTCGGCTGGTTCGGTAGAAACGGTCTGTTGGGCGACTGTCTTTTGTTGGACTGTTGGCTCAGTCGAGTCAGTTTTGCGGTTTCTAGTTTGGCTCTGGACTAGCTGCGAGTCGGTGTCCCTTGGGGCTTTTCCTTAAAAAACAAAACAAAAAAAAAAACAAAAAAACTTCTATAATGGTACGACGAGTCCACGGATTCATCCTCGTGGGATATTATCCTCCTAACAGGAAGTGGCAAAGAGCACCACAGCAAAGCTGTCTATATAGCTCCTCCCTTAGCTCCACCCCCAGTCATTCTCTTTGCCTACTCTAAGTACTAGGAAGGGTAAAGTGAAAGAGGTGATAAAATATTAGTTTTTTATTTCTTCAAGCAAGAGTTTTTTTATTTTAAATGGTACCGGTGTGTACTATTTACTCTCAGGCAGCAGATGGATGAAGACTTCTGCCTGGAGGCTGATGATCTTAGCATTTGTCACTAAGATCCAGAGCAGTTCACACAATGGCTGAGGAGTACAAGAAACTTCAGTGTGAGGAACCCTTTCATTCTATAAGCAGTGAGGTATGTTCAGTCATTTTTTTTTCTGGAGAGACTGTGGTATTTCAGAATTGTCTGACAGTATCCCCATGAGGGAGAGGGTAAGCAGTAATCCTACAAGATATATAGGGGTTTAACTAAGCTTGCATAAGGGGCTAATAAAAAAAAAAATAAAACAAAATGGTTGACACTGTGTTTGAATGTTTGTGGGCAAACGTTTTGTGTACTGGGAGTGCTGATAACGTTTTTGGGAACTGAAAGATCATTTCAATAACGTTTTTTGTGACATTGAGGGTACACTTGGCTTCTGGTTTGGGTTTCAGAACCCACATGGCTAGTTTGAAACCGCTCTGGTGCGGTTCCTTTAGGCTGTAAAAGCATTAAGTGATATGGGCGGTGCCTATTTTCACGCCTCAGTTGCGCAGTTGTAATTGCAGAGCAAGCTCCAACTCCGGTGGGCCCTTGTGGAAGTGTTGGGCCAAATCGAAGCTTTAACTATATTTTTCCAATCCCTGAGGGCACGTAGGCGCCACAGCAGGGCTGTGGCGAGGTGCAGGGGGTGTTTTGTCTGGATTTAGGCCTTATTAACGATCCGGTTTTGCACAGTAAAGGGTTAACAGTTCCTTTCTTTGTGGGGCAATCTCAGCTGCATTATTTGTATATAATATCAAAAGATGTTACCTCAGACAGACTAAGATATGACGGCTTTTAAATTTAAACTAGAACACCTCCGCTTATTGCTCAGGGAGGTTTTAGCGACTCTGGATGATTGTGACCCTATTGTAGTTCCAGAGAAATTGTGTAAAATGGACAGATATCTAGAGGTTCCTACCTACACTGATGTTTTTCCGGTCCCTAAAAGGATTTCGGACATTGTTACTAAGGAGTGGGATAGACCAGGTATTCCGTTCTCTCCCCCTCCTACTTTTAAGAAAATGTTTCCCATATCAGACACCATGCGGGATTCGTGGCACAGTCCCTAAGGTGGAGGGAGCTATTTCTACCCTGGCTAAGCGTACAACTATACCTATTGAGGACAGTTGTGCTTTCAAAGATCCTATGGATAAAAAATTAGAGGGTCTCCTAAAGAAAATATTTATTAATCAGGGTTTTCTTCTGCAACCTATAGCGTGCATTGTTCCTGTAACTACTGCAGCTGCTTTTTGGTTTGAGGCTCTGGAGGAGGCTCTTAAGGTTGAGACCCCATTAGATGATATTCTGGATAGAATTAGGGCTCTCAAACTAGCTAATTCTTTCATTACAGATGCCGCTTTTCAACTGGCTAAATTAGCGGCAAAGAATTCAGGTTTTGCCATTTTAGCGCATAGAGCGTTATGGCTTAAGTCCTGGTCTGCTGATGTGTCATCAAAATCTAAGCTTTTAGCCATCCCTTTCAAAGGTAAGACCCTATTCGGGCCTGAACTGAAAGAGATAATTTCAGACATCACTGGAGGAAAAGGCCATGCCCTTCCTCAGGATAAGACAAATAAGATGAGGACCAAACAAAATAATTTTCGTTCCTTTCGAAACTTCAAAGGTGGTCCCTCTACCTCTTCTCCTGCTGCAAAACAAGAGGGGAATTTTGCTCAATCCAAGTCAGTCTGGAGACCTAACCAGACTTGGAACAAAGGTAAACAGGCCAAGAATCCGCTGCTGTCACCAAGACAGCATGAAGGGGTAGCCCCCGATCCGGGACCGGATCTAGTGGGGGGCAGGCTTTCTCTCTTTGTTTAAGCTTGGGCAAGAGACGTTCAGGACTCATGGGCTTTAGAAATCGTAACCCAAGGGTATCTTCTAGATTTCAAAGATTTTCCTCCAAGGGGGAGATTCCATCTTTCTCAACTGTCTGTAAACCAGACAAAAAGAGAGGCGTTCTTATGCTGTGTAGAAGACCTATATACCATGGGAGTGATCTGCCCAGTTCCGAAAACAGAACAGGGGCAGGGGTTTTACTCCAATCTGTTTGTGGTTCCCAAAAAAGAGGGAACCTTCAGACCAATTTTAGATCTCAAGATCCTAAACAAATTCCTCAAGAGTCCCATCCTTCAAGATGGAGACCATTCGGACTATTTTACCAATGATCCAGGAGGGTCAATATATGACCACCGTGGACTTAAAGGATGCGTATCTACACATCCCTATACAAAAAGATCACCAGTTCCTCAGGTTCGCCTTTCTGGACAAGCATTACCAGTTTGTGGCTCTTCCCTTCGGGTTGGCCACAGCTCCCAGAATTTTCACAAGGGTGCTAGGGTCCCTTCTGGCGGTTCTAAGGCAGCGGGGCATAGCAGTGGCACCTTATCTGGACGATATCTTAATTCAGGCGTCAACTTACCAACTAGCCAAGTCTCATACGGACATCGTGTTGGCTTTTCTAAGATCTCACGGGTGGAAGGTGAACGTAAAAAAAGAGTTCACTTATCCCTCTCACAAGAGTTCCATTCCTGGGAACTCTGAGATTCGGTGGACATGAAAGTTTTTCTGACGGAGGTCAGGGAATCAAAGATTTTAACCATCTGCCGAGCTCTTCATTCCATTCCTCGGCCGTCAGTGGCTCAGTGTATGGAGGTAATCGGACTAACGGTAGCGGCAATGGACATAGTTCCGTTTGCTCGCTTGCATCTCAGACCACTGCAACTATGCATGCTCAAACAGTGGAATGGGGATTATGCAGATTTATCTCCTCAGATAAATCTGGATCAAGAGACAAACTCTCTTCTTTGGTGGTTGTCACAGGATCATCTGGCCCAGGGAATGTTTTTCCGCAGGCCAGCATGGGTCATAGTGACGACTGACGCCAGCCTATTGGGCTGGGGTGCAGTCTGAAATTCCCTGAAAGCACAGGGTGTGTGGACTAAGGAGGCGGCTCTCCTCCCGATAAATATTCTAGAACTGAGAGTGATATTAAACTCGCTTCAGGCATGGCCTCAGCTGGCTTCGGCCAGATTCATAAGATTCCAGTCGGACAATATCATGACTGTAGCATATATCAATCATCAGGGGGGAACAAAGAGTTCTCTAGCTGATATATTTTACCAAAATAATTCGATGGACTCTCTTGCCATCTATCAGCAATCTATATCCCAGGAGTGGAAAACTGGGAAGCGGATTTTCTAAGTCATTAGACTTTTCATCCGGGGGAGTGGGAACTCCATCCGGAGGTGTTTGCACAATTGATTCATCAATGGGGCACACCGGAATTGGATCTGATGGCGTCTCGTCAGAACGCCAAACTTCCTTGTTACGGGTCCAGATCAAGGGATCCTCAAGCAGTACTGATAGATGCTCTAGCAGTACCCTGGTCGTTCAACCTGGCTTATGTGTTTCCACCATTTCCTCTCCTTCCTCGTTTGATTGCCAGAATCAAGCAGGAGAGAGCTTCGGTGATTTTGATAGCACCTGCGTGGCCACGCAGGACTTGGTATGCAGACCTTGTGGACATGTCATCTCTTCCACCATGGACTCTGCCACTGAGACAAGACCTTCTGATTCAAGGTCCGTTCCAGCATTCAAATCTAGTTTCTCTGCGGCTGACTGCCTGGAGATTGAACGCTTGATTTTATCTAAGCGGGGATTCTCTGAGTCGGTCATAGATACCTTGATTCAGGCTCGAAAGCCTGTCACTAGGAAAATGTATCATAAGATATGGCTTAAATATCTTTATTGGTGCAAATCCAAAGGCTACTCATGGAGTAAGATCAGGATTCCTAGGATTTTGTCCTTTCTCCAAGAAGGATTGGAGAAGGGGCTATCAGCTAGTTCCCTAAAGGAACAGATATCTGCTTTATCAATTTTACTGCACAAGCGTCTGGCAGATATTCCAGACGTTCAGTCGTTCTGTCAGGCTTTAGTTAGAATCAAGCCTGTGTTTAAACCTGTTGCTCCGCCATGGAGTTTGAATTTAGTTCTTAAAGGGACATAATACTCATATGCTAAATCACTTGAAACTGATGCAGTATAACTGTAAAAAGCTGACGGGAAAATATCACCTGAGCATCTCTATATAAAAAAGGAAGATATTTTACCTCACAATCTCCTCAGCTCAGCAGAGTAAGTTCTGTGTAAAAAGTTGTACTTCACCTGCTCCCAGCTGCTGGTAAAAATAAAAAAAAAATGAAGAAATGAACAGCAGCCAATCAGCATCAGCAGTGCTGAGGTCATGAACTCTTACTGTGATCTCATGAGATTTCAGAGTAAGCTTCCTTTACCTGATTGGTGAAATAATATGAGAGTTCACGAGGCTCATCCCTTCAGCTGTCCTAGGACAGACATACTAAAATGCTGCTTAGAAATCCTTTACAATGGGAGGTGGCTACTGAGGAACTTTTGAGGTAAAATATCTTTTTTACATAGAGATGTTCAGGAGATATTTTCTAGTCAGCTTTTTACAGCTATGCTGCATCACTTTCAAGTGTTTAAACATTTGGGTATTATGGCCCTTTAAAGTTCTTCAAGGGGTTCCGTTTGAACCTATGCATTCCATAGATATTAAGCTTCTATCTTGGAAAGTTCTGTTTTTAGTTTCTATCTCTTCGCCTCGAAGAGTTTCTGAACTATCTGCATTGCAATGCGACTCGCCTTATCTTGTTTTTCTTTCTGATAAGGTGCTTTTGCGTACCAAACCTGGATTCCTTCCTAAGGTTGTTACTAATAAGAATATTAATCAGGAAATTGTTGTTCCTTCCCTGTGTCCTAATCCTTCCTCTAAGAAGGAGCATCTGTTGCACAACTTGGACGTGGTTCGTGCTTTGAAGTTTTACCTGCAAGCGACCAAAGATTTCCGGCAAACATCTTCTCTGTTGTCTATTCTGGAAAGCGTAGAGGTCAAAAAGCTACGGCTACCTCTTTCTTTTTGGCTGAAAAGCATCATCCGTTTGGCATACGAGACTGCTGGACAGCAGCCGCCTGAACAAATTACAGCTGTCTACGAGAGCGGTGGCTTCCACATGGGCTTTTAAAAATGATGCTTCTGTTGAACAGATTTGTAAAGCTGCGACTTGGTCTTCGCTTCATACATTTTCCAAATTTTCCAAATTTGATACTTTTGCTTCTTCGGAGGCTATTTTTGGGAGAAAAGTTCTTCAAGCAGTGGTGCCTTCTGTTTAGGCATCTGTCTTGTCCCTCCCGTTCATCCGTGTCCTATAGCTTTGGTATTGTATCCCACAAGTAAAGGATGAATCCGTGGACTCGTCGTACCATTATAGAAGAAAAGTAAATTTATGCTTACCTGATTAATTTCTTCTATGGTACGACGAGTCCACGGCCCGCCCTGTCATTTTAAGACAGATTATCTTTTTTTGATTTAAACTTCAGTCACCTCTGCACCTTTTAGTTTCTCCTTTTTCTTCCTGTACCTTCGGTCGAATGACTGGGGAGTGGAGCTAAGGGAGGAGCTATATAGACAGCTCTGCTGTGGTGCTCTTTGCCACTTCCTGTAAGCAGGAGGATAATATCCCACAAGTAAAGGATGAATCTGTGGACTCGTCGTACCATAGAAGAAATTAATTTATCAGGTAAGCATAAATTTACTTTTTTTTTTATTGGGGAGAGGTTCAGGCCTGGTTTCCTCGGTATGGGCCGCCTATTGTACCCTCCCGTCATGGCATTCAGTGTCCTCTATAGCTTGGGTATTGTTTTCCCAAAAGTAATGAATGCAGCTATGGACTCGTTCCATTTAAGAAGAAAAACATAAATTATGCTTACCTGATTTCCTTTTCTTTTGATAGAGTCCACAGCTCCCCACCCGTACTTTTATGTGGGGCGTCCTTATATTCTTCTGGCACCTTTTCACCCTGATATTTATTCTACTGTTCCTTGTTCCTCTGCAGAATGACTGGGGGATGAGGGGAGTGGGAGTAGTATTTAAGCCTTTGGCTGGGGTGTCTGTGCCTCCTCCTGGAGGCCAGATTCTGAGTTCCCAAAAGTAATGAATGCAGCTGTGGACTCTTTCCATCAGAAGAAAAGGAAATTATCAGGTAAGCATAATTGTTTTTCCCCCATAATTTTATTTCTATTGCATATATAGCAAACTGCAGCAAGAGTCGTTATTTCCTAAATGTTTAAAACACACACTATGGTTCCACATTTAGCATCGGTTTACCTTCCCAAAACATTAAAGGGATACTAAACCCAAATTTTTTCTTTCATGATTCAGATAGAGCATGTAATTTTAAGCAAATTGCTAATTTACTCCTATTATCAATTTCTCTTGTTAAGTGTATCCAGTCCACGGATCATCCATTATTTATGGGATATTCTCCTTCCCAACCGGAAGTTGCAAGAGGATCACCCACAGCAGAGCTGCTATATAGCTCCTCCCCTAACTGCCATATCCAGTCATTCTCTTGCAAGCCTCAACCAAGATGGAGGTCGTAAGAGGAGTGTGGTGTTTTATACTTAGTTTATTTCTTCAATCAAAAGTTTGTTATTTTTAAATGGTACCGGAGTGTGCTGTTTATCTCAGGCAGTATTTAGAAGAAGAATCTGCCTGCATTTTCTATGATCTTAGCAGAAGTAACTAAGATCCATGGCTGTTCTCACATATTCTGAGGAGTGAGGTAACTTCAGAGAGGGAATGGCGTGCAGGTTTTCCTGCAATAAGGTATGTGCAGTTAATATTTTTCTAGGGATGGAATTTGCTAGAAAATGCTGCTTATACCGGATTAATGTAAGTAAAGCCTTAAATGCAGTGATAGCTACTGGTATCAGGCTTATTAATAGAGATGCATACTCTTATAAAAATGTAATATAAAACGTTTGCTGGCATGTTAATCGTTTTTATATATGTTTGGTGACAAAACTTATTGGGGCCTAGTTTTTTTCCACATGGCTGGTTTGATTTCTGCCTAGAGCTGGATAAATACTATGCAGTGCCGGTGAGTACTGATGTTTTTCCAATACCTAAAAGGCTTACAGAAATTATTCGTAAGGAGTGGGATAGGCCCGGTGTGCCCTTTTCCCCACCTCCTATATTTAGAAAAATGTTTCCAATAGATGCCACTACACGGGACTTATGGCAGACTGTCCCTAAGGTGGAGGGAGCGGTTTCTACTTTAGCAAAGCGTACCACTATCCCGGTTGAGGACAGTTGTGCTTTTTCAGATCCAATGGATAAAAAATTAGAGGGTTACCTTAAGAAAATGTTTATTCAACAAGGTTTTATTTTACAGCCCCTTGCATGCATTGCGCCTGTCACTGCTGTGGCGGCATTCTGGTTTGAGGCCCTGGAAGAGGCCATCCATACAGCTCCATTGACTGAAATTGTTGACAAGCTTAGAACTCTTCAGGTAGCTAACTCATTTGTTTCTGATGCCATTGTTTATTTGACTAAACTAACGGCTAAGAATTCCGGATTCGCCATCCAGGCGCGTAGGGCGCTATGGCTCAAATCCTGGTCAGCTGATGTGACTTCAAAGTCTAAATTACTCAACATTCCTTTCAAGGGGCAGACCTTATTCAGCCTGGTTTGAAAGAAATTATTGCTGACATTACTGGAGGTAAGGGTCATACCCTTCCTCAGGACAGGGCCAAATCAAAGGCCAAACAGTCTAATTTTCGTGCCTTTAGAAATTCCAAGGCAGGTGCAGCATCAACTTCCTCCGCTTCAAGACAAGAGGGAACTGTTGCTCAATCTAAGCAGGCCTGGAAACCTAACCAGTCCTGGAACAAAGGCAAACAGGCCAGAAAGCCTGCTGCTGCCTCTAAGACAGCATGAACGGCCCCCTATCTGGCGACGGATCTAGTAGGGGGCAGACTTTTTCTCTTCGCCCAGGCGTGGGCAAGAGATGTTCAGGATCCCTGGGCATTGGAGATCATATTTCAGGGATATCTTCTGGACTTCAAAGCTTCCCCTCCACAAGGGAGATTTCATCTTTCAAGGTTATCTGCAAATCAGATAAAGTAAGAGGCATTCCTACGCTGTGTGCAAGACCTCCTAGTAATGGGAGTGATCCATCCAGTTCCGCGGACGGAACAAGGACAGGGTTTTTATTCAAATCTGTTTTTTGTTCCCAAAAAAGAGGGAACCTTCAGACCAATTTTGGATCTAAAGATCTTAAACAAATTCCTCAGAGTTCCATCTTTCAAAATGGAAACTATTCGGACCATCCTACCCATGATCCAAGAGGGTCAGTACATGACCACAGTGGACTTAAAGGATGCCTACCTTCACATACCGATTCACAAAGATTATCATCGGTTCCTAAGGTTTGCCTTTCTAGACAGGCATTACCAATTTGTAGCTCTTCCCTTCGGGTTGGCTACAGCCCCGAGAATCTTTACGAAGGTTCTGGGCTCACTTCTGGCGGTTCTAAGACCGCGAGGCATAGCGGTGGCTCCGTATCTAGACGACATCCTGATACAGGCGTCAAGCTTTCAAATTGCCAAGTCTCATACAGAGATAGTTCTGGCATTTCTGAGATCGCACGGGTGGAAAGTGAACGAGGAAAAGAGTTCTCTATCCCCACTCACAAGAGTCTCCTTAGGGACTCTTATAGATTCTGTAGAGATAAAAATTTACCTGACGGAGTCCAGGTTATCAAAGCTTCTAAATGCTTGCCGTATTCTTCATTCCATTCCGCGCCCTTCGGTGGCTCAGTGTATGGAGGTGATCGGCTTAATGGTAGCGGTAATGGACATAGTGCCATTTGCACGCCTACATCTCAGACCGCTGCAATTATGCATGCTAAGTCAGTGGAATGGGGATTACACAGATTTGTCCCCTCTGCTAAATCTGGATCAAGAGACCAGAGATTCTCTTCTCTGGTGGTTGTCTCGGGTCCACCTGTCCGAGGGTATGAACTTTCGCAGGCCAGATTGGACAATTGTAACAACAGATGCCAGCCTTCTAGGTTGGGGTGCAGTCTGGAACTCCCTGAAGGCACAGGGATCGTGGACTCAGGAGGAGAAACTCCTTCCGATAAATATTCTGGAGTTAAGAGCAATATTCAATGCTCTTCTGGCTTGGCCTCAGTTAGCAACACTGAGGTTCATCAGATTTCAGTCGGACAATATCACGACTGTGGCTTACATCAACCATCAAGGGGGAACCAGGAGTTCCCTAGCGATGTTAGAAGTCTCAAAAATAATTCGCTGGGCAGAGACTCACTCTTGCCACCTGTCAGCAATCCATATCCCAGGCGTGGAGAACTGGGAGGCGGATTTTCTAAGTCGTCAGACTTTTCACCCGGGGGAGTGGGAACTCCATCCGGAGGTGTTTGCTCAATTGATTCATCGTTGGGGCAAACCAGAGTTGGATCTCATGGCGTCTCGCCAGAACGCCAAGCTTCCTTGTTACGGATCCAGGTCCAGGGACCCAGAAGCGACGCTGATAGATGCTCTAGCAGCGCCTTGGTTCTTCAACCTGGCTTGTGTTTCCACCGTTTCCTCTGCTCCCTCGACTGATTGCCAAAATCAAACAGGAGAGAGCATCGGTGATTCTAATAGCGCCTGCGTGGCCACGCAGGACCTGGTATGCAGACCTAGTGGACATGTCATCCGTTCCACCATGGACTCTACCTCTGAGACAAGACCTTCTAATACAAGGTCCTTTCAATCATCCAAATCTAATTTCTCTGAGACTGCATGGAGATTGAACGCTTGATTCTATCAAAGCGTGGCTTCTCCGAGTCAGTCATTGATACCTTAATACAGGCACGAAAGCCTGTTACCAGGAAAATCTATCACAAGATATGGCGTACATATCTTTACTGGTGTGAATCCAAGAATTACTCATGGAGTAAGGTTAGGATTCCTAGGATATTGTCCTTTCTCCAAGAGGGTTTGGACAAAGGATTATCAGCTAGTTCCTTAAAGGGACAGATTTCTGCTCTGTCTATTCTTTTGCACAAGCGTCTGGCAGAAGTTCCAGACGTCCAGGCATTTTGTCAGGCTTTGGTTAGAATTAAGCCTGTGTTTAAACCTGTTGCTCCCCCATGGAGCTTAAACTTGGTTCTTAAAGTTCTTCAAGGAGTTCCGTTTGAACCCCTTCATTCCATTGATATTAAGCTTTTATCTTGGAAAGTTCTGTTTTTGATGACTATTTCCTCGGCTCGGAGAGTCTCTGAGCTATCTGCCTTACAATGTGATTCTCCTTATCTGATTTTTCATGCAGATAAGGTAGTTCTGCGTACCAAACCTGGGTTTTTACCTAAGGTGGTTTCTAACAAGAATATCAATCAAGAGATTGTTGTTCCATCATTGTGTCCTAATCCTTCTTCAAAGAAGGAACGTCTTTTACATAATCTGGACTTAGTCCGTGCCTTGAAGTTTTACTTACAAGCTACTAAAGATTTTCGTCAAACATCTTCCCTGTTTGTCGTTTATTCTGGACAGAGGAGAGGTCAAAAAGCTTCGGCAACCTCTTTCCTTTTGGCTTCAGAGTATTATACGCCTAGCCTATGAGACTGCTGGACAGCAGCCCCCTGAAAGAATTACAGCTCATTCTACTAGAGCTGTGGCTTCCACCTGGGCCTTTAAAAATGAGGCCTTTGTTGAACAGATTTGCAAGGCCGCGACTTGGTCTTCGCTTCACACTTTTTAAAAATTTTACAAATTTGATACTTTTGCTTCTTCGGAGGCTGTTTTTGGGAGAAAGGTTCTTCAGGCAGTGGTTCCTTCTGCTTAATCCCTGCCTTGTCCCTCCCTTCATCCGTGTACTTTAGCTTTGGTATTGGTATCCCATAAGTAATGGATGATCCGTGGACTGGATACACTTAACAAGAGAAAACATAATTTATGCTTACCTGATAAATTTATTTCTCTTGTAGTGTATCCAGTCCACGGCCCGCCCTGTCATTTTAAGGCAGGTCTAAAATTTAATTAAACTACAGTCACCACTGCACCCTATGGTTTCTCCTTTCTCTGTTTCGGTCGAATGACTGGATATGGCAGTTAGGGGAGGAGCTATATAGCAGCTCTGCTGTGGGTGATCCTCTTGCAACTTCCTGTTGGGAAGGAGAATATCCCATAAGTAATGGATGATCCGTGGACTGGATACACTACAAGAGAAATAAATGTATCAGGTAAGCATAATGTTTTTTCTTCATTCTCATGCTATTTTTATTTGAACAAGCAAAAAATGTAAGCTTAAGATCCAGCCCATTTTTATTTCAGCACCTAGGTAGCTCTTGCTGATTGGTTACTAAATGTAGCAAACCAATCAGCAAGCTCTACCAAGGTGCTGAACCAAAAATGGGCTGGCTCTTAACCTTCCATTCCTGCTTTTTAAAATAGAGATAGCAAGAGAATGAAGAACAATATATAATAGGAATAAATTAGAGCATGCAATTTTAAGCAACTCTATGTGAATGATAGAAAAAATTTGGGTTTTGTTTCCCTTTAAGTCTATCCCTGTTTAATATTACAAACTGAAAATTAGGAAAATAAAATGTTCTCAGTTTTGCAATTTATTCAGAAAAAATAGTTGGATTAAAGCATTTTTAAATATTAGATACATTTTAAAACTACACAATTGTGATTTAACAACTCATGCAATTTTAAGCAACTTTCTAATTTACTCCTATTATCAAATTTTCTTCATTCTCTTGGTATCTTTATTTGAAAAGCAAGAATGTAAGTTTAGATGCCGGCCCATTTTTTGTGAACAACCTGGGTTGTTCTTGCTGATTGGTGGATAAATTCACCCATCAATAAAAAAGCGCTGAACCAAAAATTGGCTGCCTCCTTAGCCTAGATGCCTTCTTTTTCAAATAAAGATAGCAAGAGAACGAAGAAAAATTGATAATAGTAGTAAATTAGAAAGTTGCTTTAAAATTGCATGCTCTATCTGAATCACGAAAGAAAAAATTGGGTTCAGTGTCCCGTTAAAAGAATTTATTTCTGATTCTATTCAGAAGGCTTTGTCTGCCATTCCACCTTCTAATAAAAGTAAAAGGTCTTTTAAAACATCTCATAAGGTTGATGAAATATCAAATGACCAGCAACATACTGAATTATCCTTCTCTGATGAGGATCTATCTGATTCAGAAGATCCTGCCTCAGATATTGACACTGACAAAACCTCTTAATTATTTAAAATGGAGTATATTTGTTCTTTATTAAAAGAAGTGTTAATTACATTGGATATGGAAGAAACTAGTCCTCTTGATATTAAAGCTAGTAAACGTTTAAATTCTGTTTATAAATCTCCTGTGGTTATTCCAGAGGTTTTTACAGTTCCTGATGCTATTTCTGATATGATTTCTAAGGAATGGAATAAGCCTGGTACTTTTATTCCTTCTTCAAGGTTTAAAAAATTGTATCCTTTGCCAGAAGTTAGTTTGGAGTTTTGGGAAAAGATCCCCAAAGTTGATGGGGCTATCTCTACTCTTGCTAAACGTACTACTATTCCTACGGAAGATAGTACTTCTTTTAAAGATCCTTTAGATAGGAAACTTGAATCTTATCTAAGGAAAGCTTATTTATATTCAGGTCATCTTCTTAGGCCTGCAATTTCTTTGGCTGATGTTGCAGCTGCTTCAACTTTTTGGTTGGATACTTTAGCGCAACAAGTATCGGATCATGATTTGTCTAGCATTAAGTTGATTCAACATGCTAATAATTTTATTTGTGATGCCATTTTTGATATCAAAATTGATGTTAAATCTATGTCTTTAGCTATTTTAGCTAGAAGAGCTTTGTGGCTCAAATCTTGGAATGCTGATATGACTTCTAAATCAAGATTGCTATCTCTATCTTTCCAAGGTAATAAATTATTTGGTTCTCGGTTGGATTCAATAATTTCAACTGTTACTGGGGAGAAGGGAGTTTTTTTTGCCTTAGGATAAAAAAAACCTAAGGGTAAATCTAAAGCTTTTAACCGTTTTCGTTCCTTTCGTCAAAATAAGGAATAGAAACCTAATCTGCTTCCAATTGGAAGCCTTCTTCAAATTGGAATAAATCCAAGCCATTTAAGAGATCAAAACCAGCCCCCAAGTCCGCATGAAGGTGCGGCCCTCATTCCAGCTCAGCTTGTAGGGGGCAGATTAAAATTTTTCAAAGATGTTTGGATCAATTCAGTCCAAAATCATTGGATTCAGAGTATTGTCTCTCAGGGGTACAGAATAGGATTCAGAGTAAGAGCGCCTGTGAAGATTTTTTTTCTCACGCATCCTGATAAACCCAGTAAAGGCTCAGGCTTTCCTGAAGTGCGTTTCAGACCTGGAGTTAACAGGGTTAATCATGCCAGTTCCGTTTCAGGAACAGGGTCTGGGGTTTTATTCAAATCTATTCATTGTCCCAAAGAGAATTCATTCAGACCAGTTTTGGATCTAAAGATTTTGAATCAATATGTAAGAGTATTAACATTCAAAATGGTGACTGTAAGAACTATTCTGCCTTTTGTTCAGCAAGGGCATTATATGTCCACAATAGATTTACAGGATGCATATCTTCATATTCCGATTCATCCAGATTATCAGTTCCTGAGATTCTCTTTTCTAGACAAGCATTACCAATTTGTTGCTCTTCCTTTTGGCCTAGCGACAGCTCCAAGAATCTTTTCAAAGGTTCTAGGTGCCCTACTCTCTAATCAGAGAGCGGGGTATTGTGGTGTTTCCTTATTTGGACAATATCTTGGTACTCGCTCATTCTTTACGTTCTGCAGAATCTCACACGAATAAACTAGTGTTTCTTCGAAGACATGGTTGGAGGATCAATTTACCAAAAGTTCTTTGTTTCCTCAGACAAGGGTAACCTTTTTAGGTTTCCAGATAGATTCAGTGTCCATGCCTTTGTCTCTAACAGACATTAGATGTTTGAAATTGGTTGCAGCCTGTCTCAATCATTCCCTTCAGTAGCTATGTGCATGGAAGTTTTAGGTCTCATGACTGCAGCATCGGGCTCAATCCCCTTTGCTCGTTTTCATATGAGACCTCTCCAGCTTTGTATGCTTAATCAGTGGTGCAGGGATTATACAAGGATATCACAATTAATATCCTTAAATCCCAATGTTCGACTTTCTCTGACTTGATGGTTAGATCACCATCGTATCATTTTATGGGCCTCTTTCGTCCGTCCAACCTGGACTGTGATCACAACAGATGCAAGTCTTTCAGGTTGGGGAGCTGTTTGGGGATCTCTGACAGCACAAGGAGTTTGAAAATCTCAAGAGGCGAGATTACCAAGCAATATTTTGGAACTCTGTGCAATTCTCCGGGCTCTTCAATTTTGGCCTCTGTTGAAGAGAGAACCGTTCATTGTTTTTTTTCAGTCAGACTATGGGGCCCATTTATCAAGCTCCGTATGGAGCTTGTGGGCCCGTGTTTCTGGCGAGTCTGAAGATAAACAGCAGTTATGAAGCAGCTGTCACAAAGACCGCTGCTCCATAACCCTGTCCGCCTGCTCTGAGCAGGCGGACAGGAATCGCCACAATTCAACCCGATCGAGTACGATCAGGTTGATTGACACCTCCCTGCAGGCGGCCCATTGGCCCCGAGTCTGCAGGGTGTGGCGTTGCACCAGCAGCTCTTGTGAGCTGCTGGTGCAATGCTGAATACGGAGAGCGTATTGCTCTCCGCATTCAGCTAGGTCTTGCAGATCTGATCCGCACTTTCGGATCAGGTCCGCAAGACCTTTGTTAAATAGGGGACACTGTCACAACTGTGGCATATGTCAATCAGGGTGCGACTCATAGTCCTCAAGCTATGAAAGAAGTATCTTGGATACTTGTTTGGCCGGAATCCAGCTCCTGTCTAATTTCTGAGGTTCATATCCCAGGTATAGACAATTGGGAAGCGGATTACCTCAGTCGTCAGACTTTACATCCGGGAGAATGGTCTCTCCACCTAGATGTGTTTTCTCAAATTGTTCAGATGTCGGGGCTTCCAGAAATAGATCTGATGGCATCTCATCTAAACAAAAAAACTTCCCAGGTACCTGTCCATGGCAAAGGGATCCTCAGGCGGAAGCAGTAGATGCATTGACACTTCCTTGGTGTTATCAACCTGCTTATATTTTCCTGCCTCTAGTTTTTCTTCCAAGAGTGATCTCCAAGGTCATTATGGAGCAATCGTTTGTGCTGCTGGTAGCTCCAGCATGGCCTCACAGGTTTTGGTATGCGGATCTTGTTCGGATTTCCAGTTGCCAACCTTGCCCACTTCCACTAAGGCCAGACCTTCTTTCTCAAGGTCCGTTTTTCCATCAGGATCTCAAATTATTAAATTTAAAGGTATGGAAATTGAACGCTTAGTCATAGAGGTTTCTCTGACTCAGTGATTAATACTATGTTGCAGGCTCGTAAATCTGTTTCTAGAAAGATTTATTATAGAGTTTGGAAGACTTACATTTCATGGTGTTCTTCTCATAAATTCTCTTGGCATTCTTTTAGAATTCCCAGAATTTTACAGTTGCTTCAGGATGATTTGGATAAAGGTTTGTCTGCAAGTTCCTTGAAAGGACAAATCTCTGCTCTTTCCGTTTTATTTCACAGAAAGATTGCTAAACTTCCTGATATTCATTGTTTCTCTTGTAAGGTGTATCCAGTCCACGGATCATCCATTACTTGTGGGATATTCTCCTTCCCAACAGGAAGCTGCAAGAGGATCACCCACAGCAGAGCTGTCAATATAGCTCCTCCCCTAACTGCCACTACCAGTCATTCTCTTGCAGCTCTCGACAAGGGAAGTAGCTAGAGATGTGGTGAATTTATGTAGTTTATCTTCAATCAAAAGTTTGTTATTTTCAAATGGTACCGGAGTTGTACTGTTTTAGCCTCAGGCAGAAAGTTGAAGAAGAGTCTGCCTGTGGTTTTTGATGATCTTAGCAGGTTGTAACTAAGATCCATTGCTGTTCTCACACATAACTGAAGAGATGAGGTATCTTCAGCTGGGGGAATGGCGTGCAGGGTCTCCTATGAGGTATGTGCAGTTTAAATTTTTCTAGAGAAATGAATATGCTAGAAAATGCTGTTAATACCGGATTTATTTAAGGTAAGCCTGATTACAGTGATTTAATAACGACTAGTATCATGCTTGCTGTAAAAGGTAATATTCGTATTACTTTCTCACATTACTGAAAATAACGTTTGCTGGAAGTGTTTAAACGTTTTTTTTTTCTACATATTGGTGATAAAACTTTATTGGGGCCCAGTTTTTTTCCACATGGCTGACTAGATTTTGCCTAGGGTTAGTTTTGTTAGGCCCTCTCACTGTGAATACAGGTTGGGAGGGGCCTATTTTCGCGCCTAAATGCGCATTCGATTTTGCAATTTGAGACATCAAGTTTCCCTGAAGGAGTTCCCTGAACACTTAGGACCTCTACAAAGGGTTTTTGTGCCTTCAAAAGTCGTTGTATGGGAGGTAGGGCCACAGCAGAGCTGTGGCAGTTTGTTGTGACTGTTAAAAAACGTTTATCGTTTTTTTTTATCCGGTTTTGAAACTAAGGGGTTAATCATCCATTTGCAAGTGGGTGCAATGCTCTGTTAGTCTATTATACACACTTAAAAAATTTCGTAACATTTACTGCTTTTTATCACTGTTTTTCAATTTCTGACAAAATTTGTTTTCTCTTAAAGGCACAGTACCGCCTTTTTTTTGCTTGTTTACATTTATCAGTGTTTTCCAAGCTTGCTGGTCTCATTGCTAGTCTGTTTAAACATGTCTGACATAGAGGAAACTCCTTGTTCATTATGTTTAGAAGCCATTGTGGAACCCCCTCTTAGAATGTGTACCAAATGTACTGATTTTACTTTAAGTTATAAAGATCATATTCTGTCTTTAAAAGATTTATCACCAGAGGAAACTGACAAGGGGGAAGTTATGCCGACTAACTCTCCCCACGTGTCAGAACCTTTGACTCCCGCTCAAGGGACTCCCGCTCAAGTGGCGCCAAGTACATCTAGCACGCCCATGGCGTTTACTTTACAAGACATGGCGGCAGTTATGGATCATATCCTTACAGCGGTATTGTCCAAACTACCAGGGTTACAAGGAAAGCGAGACAGCTCTGGGACTAGAAAAAAATACAGAGCTCTCTGACGCTTTAGTAGCTATGTCTGATATCCCCTCACAATATGCAGAAGCTGAGGCAGGAGAGCTTCTTTCTGTGGGTGATTTTTCTGATTCAGGGAAGATGCTTCAACCTGATTCTGATATGTCTACATTTAAATTTAAGCTTGAACACCTCTGCGTGTTGCTCAGGGAGGTTTTAGCTACTCTGGATGACTGTGACACCATTATAGTGCCAGAGAAATTGTGTAGATTGGATAAATACTATGCAGTGCCTGTTTTCTCTGATGTTTTTCCAATACCTAAAAGGTTTTCAGAAATTACTAAGGAATGGGATAGACCAGGTGTACCGTTCTCTCCCCCTCCTATTTTTAAGAAAATGTTTCCAATAGATGCCGCTACACGGGACTTATGGCAAACGGTCCCTAAGGTGAAGGGAGCAGTTTCTACCCTAGCTAAGCGTACAACTATTCCCTTAGAGGACAGTTGTGCTTTCCTAGATCCAATGGATAAAAAGTTAGAGGGTTACCTTCAGAAAATGTTTATTCTCCAGCTTCTTGCATTCATTGCCCCGGTCACTGCTGCTGCGGCCTTCTGGTTTGAGTCTCTGGAAGAGGCCTTACAGGTAGAAACTCCATTGGATGATATACTTGACAAGCTTAAAGCGCTTAAGCTAGCCAATTCATTTGTTTCTGACGCTGTTGTTCATTTAACCAAACTAATGGCTAAGAACTCAGGTTTTGCTATACAGGTGCGTAGGGCGCTATGGCTTAAATCCTGGTCAGCTGACGTTACTTCAAAGTCTAATCTTCTCAACATTCCCTTCAAGGGGCAGACCCTATTCGGGCCTGGACTGAAGGAGATCATTTCTGATATTACTGGAGGAAAAGGTCATGCCCTTCCTCAGGATAGGTCTAATAAATTAAGGACCAAACAAACTAATTTTCGTGCCTTTCGAAACTTTAAGACGAGCGCGGCATCAACTCCCTCTAATGCAAAACAAGAGGGAAATTTTGCCCAGTCCAAGCCGGTCTGGAGACCTAAGCAGGCCAAGAAGCCTGCTGCTGCCTCTAAGACAGCATGAAAGATCAGCTCCCGATCCGGTAACGGATCTAGTAGGGGGCAGACTTTCTCTCTTCGCCCAGGCTTGGGCAAGAGTTGTCCAGGATCCCTGGGCATTGGAAATTGTGTCCCAGGGATATCTTCTGGACTTCAAAGCTTCTTCCCCAAGAGGAAGATTTCACCTCTCAGACCAGATAAAGAGAGAGGCATTCTTACATTGTGTTCAAGTCCTAGTTATGGGAGTGATCCACCCAGTTCCAAAGGAGGAACAGGGGCAAGGCTTCTGTTCAAATCTTTGTGGTTCCCAAGAAAGAGGGAACCTTCAGACCAATCTTAGATCTCAAGATCCTAAACAAATTTCTCAGGGTCCCATCTTTCAAGATGGAGACTATTCGAACCATCCTACCTATGATCCAGGAGGGTCAATACATGACTACCGTGGACTTAAAGGATGCTTATCTTCACATTCCGATACATAAAGATCATCGGTTTCTCAGGTTCGCCTTCCTAGACAGGCATTACCAGTTTGTGGCTCTTTCCTTTGGGTTAGCTACGGCACCAATAATCTTTACGAAGGTTCTGGGGTCACTTCTGGCGGTCCTAAGGCCGCGGGGCATAGCAGTAGCCCCTTACTTAGACGACATTCTGATACAGGCGTCAAATTTCCAAATTGCCAAGTCCCATACGGACATTGTTCTGGCATTCCTGAGGTCTCATGGGTGGAAAGTGAACGAAGAAAAGAGTTCTCTATCCCCTCTCACAAGAGTTTCCTTCCTGGGAACTCTGATAGATTCTGTAGAAATGAGGATTTACCTGACAGAGGACAGGTTGTCAAAACTTCTAAATTCCTGCCGTGTTCAAAATACTTAAACCAATAACTTTGTGTTTAAAGCGCCATTTTGAAACCTAGGTATTGTAAACAGATTGGTACAGAGCAAAGGATACCCATGGAGTGGGTTTGGAAAACAATTAAATTTGCAGACAAGATTTCTGATATACGGTAGAGATATGTTAATGAAATGCTATTGATAAAAAGCGTATTTGGGGTAGTTAGTTAGTAACAGGCATAGAAAATATTTACTTACAGTGGCCCTTTAATGGTAGCGGCAATGGACATAGTTCCGTTTGCCCGCCTACATCTGAGACCGCTGCAACTCTGCATGCTCAGTCAGTGAAATGGGGATTACACAGATTTGTCCCCTCTACTAGATCTGGATTAATAGACCAGGGATTCTCGTCTCTGGTGGCTATCTCGGGTCCATCTGTCCAAAGGTATGACCTTCCGCAGGCCAGATTGGACAATAGTAACAGATGCCAGCCTTCTGGGCTGGGGTGCAGTCTGGAACTCTCTGAAGGCTCAGGGGTCGTGGACTCAGGAGGAGGCACTCCTTCCAATAAACATTCTGGAACTAAGAGCGATATTCAATGCTCTTCAGGCTTGGCCTCAGCTAGCGGCAGTGAGGTTCATCAGATTTCAGTCGGACAACATCACGACTGTAGCTTACATCAACCATCAAGGGGGAACAAGGAGTTCCCTAGCAATGTTGGAGGTTTCAAAGATAATTCAATGGGCAGAGATTCACTCTTGCCATCTATCGGCTATCCATATCCCAGGAGTAGAGAACTGGGAGGCAGATTTTCTAAGTCAACAGACTTTTCATCCGGAGGTGTTTGCACAGTTGATTCAACGTTGGGGCAAACTAGAACTGGATGTCATGGCGTCTCGCCAGAACGCCAAGCTTCCTTGTTACGGATCCGGGTCCAGGGATCCCAAGGCAGCGCTGATAGATGCTCTAGCAGCGCCTTGGTCTTTCAACCTGGCTTGTGTTTCCACCGTTTCCTCTGCTCCCTCGTCTGATTGCCAAGATCAAACAGGAGAGAGCATTGGTAATTTTGATAGCACCTGCGTGGCCACGCAGGACTTGGTATACAGATCTGGTGGACATGTCATCCTTTCCACCATGGACTCTGCCTCTGAGGCAGGACCTTCTACTTCAGGGTCCTTTCAACCGTCCAAATCTAATTTCTCTGCGTCTGACTGCTTGGAGATTGAACGCTTGATTTTATCAAAGCGTGGTTTCTCCGAGTTGGTCATTGATACCTTAATACAGGTTAATTAATCCTTATCTTTTCTCCAAGAAGGATTGGAGAAGGGATTGTCAGCTAGTTCCTTAAAAGGACAGATTTCTGCTCTGTCTATTCTTTTGCACAAACGCCTGGCTGAGGTTCCAGACGTGCAGGCGATTTGTCAGGCTTTAGTCAGAATCAAGCCTGTGTTTAAACCTGTTGCTCCGCCTTGGAGTTTAAATTTAGTTCTTAAGGTTCTTCAAGGGGTTCCGTTTGAACCTTTGCATTCCATAGATATTAAGCTCTTATCCTGGAAGGTTCTGTTTTTAGTAGCTATCTCCTCGGCTCGAAGAGTTTCGGAGTTATCTGCTTTACAATGTGATTCCCCTTATCTCATTTTTCATGCAGATAAGGTAGTGTTACGTACCAAACCTGTTTTTTTTTTTTTTTACCTAAGGTGGTATCTAATAAAATATCAATCAGGAGATTGTTGTACCGTCACTGTGTCCTAATCCTTCTTCAAAGAAGGAACGTCTATTACACAATCTTGACGTGGTTCGTGCTTTAAAGTTTTATTTACAAGCTACTAAAGATTTTCGTCAAACATCTGCATTGTTTGTTGTCTACTCTGGACAGAGGAGAGGCCAAAAGGCTTCGGCAACCTTTTTTTTTTGGCTAAGGAGTATAATACGCTTAGCTTATGAGACTGCTGGCCAGCAGCCTCCTGAAAGGATTACAGCTCATTCTACTAGAGCGGTAGCTTCCACATGGGCTTTTAAAAATGAGGCTTCTGTTGAACAGATTTGTAAGGCGGCGACTTGGTCTTCGCTTCATACTTTTTCAAAATTCTATAAATTTGATACTTTTGCTTCTTCGGAGGCTATTTTTGGGAGAAAGGTCTTGCAGGCAGTGGTGCCTTCTGTTTAAGCGCCTGCCTTGTCCCTCCCTTCATCCGTGTCCTATAGCTTTGGTATTGGTATCCCACAAGTAATGGATGATCCATGGACTGGATACACCTTACAAGAGAAAACATAATTTCCTTACCTGAAAAATTTATTTCTCTTGTGGTGTATCCAGTCCACGGCCCGCCCTGTCATTTTAAGGCAGGTGTTTTTATTTTTAAACTAGTCACCACTGCACCCTATAGTTTCTCCTTTCTCTTGCTTGTCTTCGGTCGAATGACTGGTAGTGGCAGTTAGGGGAGGAGCTGTGTGGGTGATCCTCTTGCAGCTTCCTGTTGGGAAGGAGAATATCCCACAAGTAATGGATGATCCGTGGACTGGATACACCACAAGAGAAATACATTTATCAGGTAAGCATAAATTGTTTTTGTGCAGGCTTTGGTTTGTATCAAGCCTGTCATTAAATCAATCTCTCCTCTCTGGAGTATTAATTTAGTTTTTAGCTTTGCAGGCTCCTCTGTTTGAGCCTATGCCTTCTTTGGACATTAAACTACTTTCTTGGAAAGTGTTGTTTCTTTTGGCCATCTCTTATGCTAGAAGAGTTTCAAAATTATCCGCTCTCTTGTGAATCTCCTTTTTCTGATTTTTCATCAGGATAAGGCGGTTTTGCGGACTTCATTTAAATTCTTACCTAAGGTTGTGAATTTTAACAACATTAATAGAGAAATTGTTGTCCCTTCCTTGTGTCCTAATCCTAAGAATTCTTTGGAGAGATCCTTACATTCTTTGGATGTGGTAAGAACTTTGAAATATGTTGAAGGTACTAAAGATTTCAGGAAGACTTCTAGTCTATTATATTTTCTAGTTCTAGGAAACGTCAGAAGGCTTGTGCTGTTTCCTTGGCTTCGTGGTTAAAGTTTTTGATTCATTCCGCTTATTTGGAGTCAGGTCAAGCCCCGCCTCAGAGAATTACAGCTCATTCTACTAGATCAGTCTCTACTTCGTTGGCTTTTAAGAATGAAGCTTCAGTTTATCAGATTTGCAAAGCAGCAACTTGGTCTTTCCATACGTTTATTAAATTCTACCGTTTTTATGTATTTGCTTCTTCAGAAGCAGTTTTTGGTAGAAAAAGTTCTTCAGGCAGCTGTTTGTTTGATTCTTCTGCTTTTGATTTAATTTTTTCCTTTCATTTATAAGAATTAACTTATTTTTTGGGTTGTGGATTAATTTTTTTCAGCGGAAAATGGCTGTTTTTATTTTTATCCCTCCCTCTCTAGTGACTCTTGCGTGGAGTTCCACATATTGGGTATTGCTATCCCATAAGTCACTAGCTCATGGACTCTTGCCAATTATATGAAAAAGAACCTAATTTATGTAAGAAAATTATTTAAGAATTATGGGTGTGGTGAGGGGTGTATTTATAGGCATTTTGAGGTTTGGGAGACTTTGCCCTTCCTGGTAGGATTGTTTATCCCATACGTCACTAGCTCATGGACTCTTGCCAATATGAAAGAAATGAATTTATCAGGTGAGTTCTTACATAAATTATGTTTTTAGATTTTTAAATTGGATACCAAGAGAACGAAGAAAATTGATAATGAAAGTTAATTAGAACGTTGCTTAAAATTGCATGCTCTATCTGAATCAGAAGTTTAATTTTGACTATACTATCCATTTTAATGAATAAACCAACTGATGTACTCATCAAAAAAAAAAAATTTGTTCATTTAGGTATAACTTACTTTAAAACTATTGAATGGTGTAAATTTGAAATGTTATAGCCTTTCCTGCCTTTAAAGTGTTGATTCATGTCAGCCAATAAGTATGTAAGCTTAATTTCTCTTGTAAGGTGTATCCAGTCCACGGGTTCATCCATTACTTGTGGGATATTCTCCTTCCCAACAGGAAGCTACAAGAGGACACCCACAGCAGAGCTGTCTATATAGCTCCTCCCCTAACTGCCACCCCCAGTCATTCTCTTGCAGCTCTCGACAAGATAGGAAGTATCAAGAGATATGTGGTGACTTAGTGTAGTTTTACCTTCAATCAAAAGTTTGTTATTTTTAAACGGTACCGGAGTTGTACTGTTTTACTCAGGCAGAAATTAGAAGAAGCGTTCTGCCTGCAGGTTGATGATCTTAGCGGTTTGTAACTAAGGTCCATTGCTGTTCTCACATATAACTGAAGAGTATGGGACAACTTCAGTTGGGGGAATGGTCTGCAGATTACCTGCTTTGAGGTATGTTCAGTATATTTATTTTTAGAGAGATGAATGAGTTCTAGAAAATGCTGACAGAGCCTTGTGTATTTGAGGTAAGCCTGATGTAGTGATTTAACAGCGACTGGGATCATGCTTACAAAACAGGGTAATACTCTTATTACTTAGTGACAGTTAAACGTTTACATGACTTAAAAAATAGGACGTTTTTTCTCTGAGGGAGAACTCTTTATTTGGGGCCTAGTTTCCACATGGCTAATCAGATACTCCTAGGAGTATTTTCTTAAGGCCCCTCTGGCATCCAGTACATGGTGGGAGGGGCCTATTTTAGCGCTCTAAATGTGCAGTTTTAATTCAGACTGAGACATCCAGCTTCCCTAGAGGGGATAATTTTGTCTCACCAAACTTCAGAGAAAAATAATAAAAAATAAAATAAATGGAATGTAGCTCTATTCTTGTAAACAGCAAGTAAATATAACTTGTTCTACTAGCATGTACAAGGTGAGCATTTACTTTTAGTAATTGAAGTGAAAAGTATGGTTTAAACCTCTATGAATGATAATAATAAATCTTATGAGAGAAACTTATTAAGCCTCTATAATATAAGCAATGATTCCTTAATATTATTGAAAAAGAAAAAATGAGAAAAAATCCTTTATATTCAGGATAAGAAACGAAGTGATAGAGTTCAACTCTAGATAAAGTAATGTTCAAATATCTTTCCTTAAGTTTCACGCACTCACACAAACACTCTAAAATATATATACAATGTTCCAAACACATGCAATATTGACCAGCAAGGAGGAGGTTAATTCAGTGTAATACACCTCAGGTAAGTAAAGACACTTAGCGTTATATTTGGAAACCTTATGATTTGTATACAATACGAAGGAGTCCTGGCACCTGAGGACCATTATAAGGGGCTTATTTCTGCACAAAATCGTACTTGAGGGCAGGTAGGAGCCTCAGCAGAGCTGTGGCAGGGTGCTTAACTGTCTTGTAAGGTTTTTTTAATGTTTTTAAATCCGGTTTGGGGCCTAAGGGGTTAATCATCCATTTGCAAGTGGGTGGTGCAATGTTGCTTTAGTCCCTTACACACACTGTAAAAATTTCAAAGACTTTAATACTTAAAACTGCAAAACAGTGTAAAAATATAGTAGTTTTTTTTTCTCTTAAAGGCACAGTAACTTTTTTGTTTAATTGCTGTTAAACCTTTATTAAAGTGTTTTCCAAGCTTGCTTGTCTCATTACTAGTCTGTTAAACATGTCTGACATAGAGGAAACTCCTTGTTCAATATGTTTAGAAGCCATGGTGGAACCCCCTCTTAGAATGTGTACCAAATGTACTGAAATTTCTATAAACTATAAAGACCATATTATGGCGCTTAAAGATTTATCTCCAGGGGATTCTCTGACTGAAAAAAGGGAGATTATGCCATCTAACTCTCCCCATGTGTCAGAACCTATAACTCCCGCTCAAGTGACGCCAAGTACATCTTGCGCGTCTAATTCTTTTACCTTACAGGACATGGCGGCATTTATGAATGCTACCCTCACAGAGGTATTTTCCAAACTGCCAGGGTTACAAGGAAAGCGAGACAGCTCTGGGGCTACAACTAATACAGAGTTTTCTGACGCTTTAATGCCTGTGTCCGATATACCCTCACAATAATCAGAAGCCGAGGCAGGTGAGCTATCTGTGGGTGACATTTCAGACTCAGGGAAGGCGTTGCTTCAGTCTGATTCTGAAATGACAGCGTTTAAATTTAAGCTTGAACACCTCCGCTTATTGCTTAGGGAGGTTTTAGCGGATGATTGTGACCCCATTGTGGTTCCAGAAAAATTGTGTAAAATGGACAAATACTTTGCAGTGCCTGTTTACACTGATGTTTTTCCAGTCCCTAAGAGGTTTTCGGAAATTATTACTAAGGAATGGGATAGACCAGGTGTGCCATTCTCTCCCCGTCCTGCTTTCAAAAAGATGTTTCCCATAGATGCCGCCATACGGCACTCGTGGCAGACGGTCCCTAAGGTGGAGGGAGCAGTCTCTACCCTAGCTAAGTGTACAACTATCCCTGTCGAGGACAGTTGTGCTTTCCTAGATCCTATGGATAAAAAATTGGAGGGTCTCCTTAAGAAAATTTTTATTCATCAAGGTTTTATTCTCCAGCCTCTTGCATGCATAGCCCCAGTTACTGCTGCAGCGGCTTTTTGGTTCGAGTCTCTTGAGGAGGCTCTGCAGGTGGAGACTCCGCTAGACGACATTCTAGACAGGATTAAAGCTCTTAATTTAGCTAATTCCTTTATTTCTGACGCTGTTTTTCAGTTAACCAAACTAACGGCTAAGAATTCAGGTTTTGCCATTTTGGCGCGTAGGGCGCTATGGCTTAAGTCCTGGTCAGCAGACGTTACTTCAAAGTCTAAGCTTCTTAACATCCCCTTCAAGGGACAGACCCTATTCGGGCCCGGTCTGAAGGAGATTATTTCTGATATTACTGGAGGAAAAGGTCACGCCCTTCCTCAGGATAGGTCCAATAAGAGGACCAAACAGAATAATTTTCGTTCCTTTCTAAACTTCAAGAGTGGCGCAGTTTCCTCTAATGCAAGACAAGAGGGAAATTTCGCCCAGTCCAAACCAGTCTGGAGACCTAACCAGGCTTGGAACAAGGGGAAGCAGGCCAAGAAACCTGCGGCTGCCTCTAAGACAGCATGAAGGAGTAGTCCCCGATCTCGGACCGGATCTAGTAGGGGGCAGACTTTCTCTCTTCGCCCAGGCTTGGGCAAGAGACGTCCAGGATCCCTGGGCGCTAGCGATTATTTCCCAGGGATATCTTCTGGAATTCAAAGGTTCATCTCCAAAGGGGAGATTTCATCTCACAACTATCTGTAAACCAGATAAAAAGAGAGGCATTCTTACGTTGCGTTCAAGACCTACTGGTTATGGGAGTGATCCACCCAGTTCCAAGAGAGGAACAGGGGATGGGTTTTTATTCAAACCTGTTTATAGTTCCCAAAAAAGAGGGAACTTTCAGACCTATCTTGGATCTCAAGATACTAAACAAATTTCTCAGGGTCCCATCCTTCAAGATGGAGACGATCCGAACCATCCTCCCTATGATCCAGGAGGGTCAATATGACTACGGTGGACTTAAAGGATGCTTATCTCCACATTCCGATTCACAGAAATCATCATCAGTTCCTCAGGTTCGCCTTCCTAGACAGGCATTACCAGTTTGTGGCTCTTCACTTCGGGTTAGCCACGGCACCAAGAATCTTTACGAAGGTTCTAGGGTCCCTTCTGGCGGCTCTAAGGCCGCGGGGCATAGCAGTAGCCCCTTACCTAGACGACATTCTGATTCAGGCGTCGACTTTTCAAATCGCCAAGTCCCATACGGACATTGTTCTGGCCTTTCTGAGGTCTCACGGGTGGAAAGTGAACATAGAAAAGAGTTCTCTCTCTCCTCTCACAAGAGTTTCCTTCCTAGGAACTCTGATAGATTCAGTAGAAATGAAAAATTTTCTGACAGAAGTCAGGATATCAAAACTTCTAACTTCTTGCCGTGCTCTTCATTCCACTTCTCGGCCATCAGTGGCTCAGTGTATGGAAATGATCCGGCTAATGGTAGCGGCAATGGACATAGTTCCGTTTGCCCGCCTACATCTCAGACCACTGCAACTTTATTTGCTCAACCAGTGGAATGGGGACTACACAGATTTGTCTCCTCTGTTAAATCTGGATCAAGAGACCAGGGGTTCTCTTCTCTGGTGGTTATCTCGGGTCCATCTGTCCATGGGAATGAGTTTCCGCAGTCCAGAGTGGACTATAGTGACGACAGATGCCAACCTTCTGGGCTGGGGCGCAGTCTGGAACTCCCTGAAGGCTCAGGGTTCGTGGACTCAGGAGGAAGCCCTCCTTCCGATAAACATTCTGGAACTAGGAGCGATATTCAATGCTCTTCAGGCTTGGCCTCAACTAGCTGCGGCCAAGTTCATCAGATTTCAGTCGGACAATATCACGACTGTAGCCTATATCAACCATCAGGGGGGAACAAGGAGTCCCCTGGCAATGATGGAGGTTTCCAAGATAATTCTATGGGCAGAGGTTCACTCTTGCCATCTATCAGCTATCCATATCCCAGGAGTAGAGAAATGGGAGGCGGATTTTGTAAGTCGGCAGACTTTTCATCCGGGGGAGTGGGAGCTCCATCCTGAGGTATTTGCCCAGCTGATTCAACTTTGGGGCAAACCAGAACTGGATCTGATTGCGTCTCGTCAGAACGCCAAGCTTCCTTGATACGGGTCCAGGTCAAGGGATCCCCAGGCAGCGCTGATAGATGCTCTAGCAGTGCCCTGGTCCTTCAACCTGGCCTATGTATTTCCTCTCCTTCTACGTCTGGTTGCCAGAATAAAGCAGGAGAGAGCTTCGGTGATTCTGATAGCGCCTGCATGGCCACGCAGGACTTGGTATGCAGACCTAGTGGACATGTCCTTGGTTCTACCATGATCTCTGCCAATGAGGCGGGACCTTCTAATCCAAGGTCTGTTCACGCATCCAAATCTAATTTCTCTGCATCTGACTGCTTGGAGATTGAACGCCTGATTCTATCAAAGCGTGGTTTCTCTGAGTGGGTCATTGATACCCTGATTCAGGCTAGAAAGCCTGTCACCAGGAAGATCTATCATAAGATTTGGCGCAAATATCTTTATTAGTGTGAATCCAAAGGTTACTCGTGGAGTAAGATTAGGATTCCTAGAATATTGTCTTTTCTCCAGGAAGGTTTGGAGAAGGGATTATCAGCTAGTTCTTTAGAAGGACAAATATCTGCTTTGTCTATTCTTCTACACAAACGTCTGGCAGATGTCCCAGACGTTCGAGCATTTAGTCAGGCTTTGGTCAGAATCAAGCCTGTATTTAAACCTGTTGCTCTGCCATGGAGCCTAAATTTAGTTCTTAAAGTTCTTCAAGGAGTTCCGTTTGAACCTATGCATTCCCTGGATATTAAGCTTCTATCTTGGAAAGTTTTGTTTTTAGTAGCTATCTCTTCGGCTCGAAGGGTTTCTGAGCTTATATGCTTTACAGTGTGATTCCCCTTATCTTATTTTCCATGCAGATAAGGTGGTTTTGTGTACCATACCTGGGTTCCTCCCTAAGGTTGGTTCTAACAGGAATATCAATCAAGAGATTGTTGTTCCTTCACTGTGTCCTAATCCTCCTTCAAAGAAGGAACGTCTGTTGCACAATCTTGATGTGGTTCGTGCTTTAAAGTTCTACTTTCAAGCAACTAAAGATTTCCGTCAAACATCTTTGTTTATTTTGCTAAGCGGAGAGGTCAGAAGGCTACGGCTACCTCTCTTTCCTTTTGGCTGAAAAGCATCATCCGTTTGGCCTATGAGACTGCTGGACAGCAGCCTCCTGAAAGAATTACTGCTCATTCTACTAGAGCTGTGGCTTCCACATGGCTTTTAAAAATGAGGCTTCTGTTGAACAGATTTACAATGCGGCGACTTGGTCTTTGCTTCATACTTTATCCAAATTTTACAAATTCGATACTTTTGCTTCTTCGGAGGCTATTTTTGGGAGAAAGGTTCTACAAGCAGTGGTGCCTTCCGTTTAAGGTCCCTGTCTTGTCCCTCCCTTCGTCCGTGTCCTAAAGCTTTGGTATTGGTATCCCACAAGTAAGGATGAATCCGTGGACTCGATACATCTTACAAGAGAAAACATAATTTATGCTTACCTGATAAATTTATTTCTCTTGTGATGTATCAAGTCCACGGCCCGCCCTGTTTATTAAGACAGGCATATATATTTTATTTTTAAACTTTCAGTCACCACTGCACCCTATAGTTTCTCCTTTTTCTTCCTAGCCTTCGGTCGAATGACTGGGGGGTGGAGCTAAGGGGGAGCTATATAGGCAGCTCTGCTGTGGGTGCTCTCTCTGCCACTTCCTGTAGGGTAGGAGAATATCCCACAAGTAAGGATGAATTTGTGGACTCGATACATCACAAGAGAAATAAATTTATCAGGTAAGCATAAATTGTTTTTTCTACTTGCATTTTTCTGCAAACAAAGCAGTAGCATACACTGTTAGCTAATATCCTGTCTGCAGATTTTCTATGCATTCCAGGCCGGACTGATTTTTTATTTTTAGGCACCCTGACCTTAGAGCAGCTGGGAAGGAAGATGTAAAGTTTCCCTCATGGCTGCTAGATCTTGTTCCTTAGAAAGCTGCTCCATTATCCATAGCTCAGGTCTGTGTACACTGATTCATTTCAGACCTGTTAAGCTTGCATATCTTTGCTGTAACACAAGCGGACAGCTCCACCTACTGGTCTGTCCTTTTTTTTTTTTTTTTAATCAATGCACTCTGCTTTTCAATAGCAGTCACATGACTGGAAAAAAGGGCGTTATTCTTAAACGGCGCAAATTTAACTGGCGCAAACAGAGGGCCACCTGTATAATGGAACTTTATTTCCTCTAATATTTTAATATACTTTAAATATATATACTGTAATATTATTAGATATTAATGTGCATTTTACACATTTCATCACTCATGAGTCTTTTGTTAAATACTCTTCTCTCAGCAAAACACTTCTAGTATCATTATGTATATGTCTTGCCATTGATGTTTAATAGATGTCCAAATGGCAGAACATAAATCTCTCAGGTTAATAGGTAACATATCTTATTATTCCATACTTTGACAGACTAGCATATAATGGAAAATCTATTCACACTCACATCGATAACACTTAATTTGCAAAATAATTGTACTTTCATGTACAATAATACTGGTAAGATTCCAGCCAATATTCTTGTAAATAAAATACAACCTCCGCATACTAATACCTAACCTGTCAATCACAGGATAGTGGCAATTTTGTCAAGATTCGATTCGCCAACAAAAAATCGTAGATGTGGCCTACGTCATAAAAATTTGTTGCGTCGCCCCTGCCTTTTCATAAGGCCAGAAAGCTGGCGAAACATGTTAAGGGGACAGGGCTGGTGGGAACTCTTATTTTAGTACTTGCAGCAAATGTGAGCACAAGTAATGTTGAAAGGTTGCTCTTGACTTAATAATTTAAACAGCAGTCGTTTGTATTTATTTGAAGACCCATATTTGTCAATATTACAGCCGGTCTTGCAAGTGCATTTGGGCATGATGGTACAGTCTAACTTATAATGCACTCGCACTATATTCGCATATGATAGTATAATTTTCTTATGTGGTCTTTGCAATATCTATTTATGCAAAGTGGCAAATGTGTACATAGATATACTGTAACCATCGGTAATATTCTCCTAGGGGAGCCCATCTTACTATTGGCTTCAGCACATCAGTACTATTACAGTGCAATAACTGTGGATATTATGCACATTAAGTGATTGTAGTCACTGTTGTTCTACCCAGCATTGGATACCATTTATGCCGGGTTAACTTGGTTTGTTGGATGCAGTATCTTGAGCTATTACTTCTGATATAATATAAGGAGCACTTTGATACTATTTTGGGCATGGGAGTGATTGCTACATTTGTTGATTTACTGTTCACTACAACACAACCTCATAAATATTAACCTCTGAACTGCTGTGACAATATCTACTATAAACCAATGTGCAACTGTGGAAATATTTGCAGCTCATAATTCGCTAGCATTTTTTTTTTAATTTACACCCTTTCATTTTAAAGATAATAAAGTTTGTTTTAATTACTTTTTGACACACACGCCTCCATACTATTGTAATCAGGGGTGACTAAGAGTGCTTATACAGTATCGCTTTTCTGTTCAGTCTATAACTGAATTTGTATCCAATGAGTGTATAATGAAACATTTTGAGTTTTAAACATTGATAATGGGAATTAAATCATTTTTCCAATTGTATTTTCATTTAACACTAATATGCAACTGGTTATAGATTATGTATCTCTTATTGTTTGTAGCTCAAGTTATTCTTCAGCTGCCCTTGATTTTGAGACTTTGCATAGGCTGGATCCAGTATTTGATTCACCAAGAATGTCTCGAAGAAGTCTACGTTTAATGACAGGATCAGGAATGTATTCTGATGATGTCCTCAATGATAGTATTGGAAGCAATCTATCATACAGCGGAAGTGTGTCTTCAAAAGAGAGATCCATCAACAGGTAAACTATCAATGTGATGTTTGTCAATTTAAACAGTGTTGTGTTTGTTTATATATGCATAAAAAAGTGGGGAATATTGCTATAATAAATTGGGGGAAAAAACTGCTTTCCTTAATATGAGGAAAGTCCACGGCATCATTCCATACTGTTGGGAAATACTGAACCTGACCACCAGGATGAGGCAAAGACACCCCAGCCAAAGGCTTAAATACTCCCCTTCCCTCATATCCCAGTCATTCTTTGCCTTTCATCACAGGAGGTTGGCAGAGAAGTGTCAGAAGATACGGAGTAGTTCCTTATAGAGAGTATCTACCCTTCAAAATGGGAATGGAGTTTTAAGTAGTCTTGTCAGACTCTCAGTGAGATCATTGACGATTAGGGTCTGGAGATGCAGTGAGAGTCTTTTTGCAAATCCATCCAGACTCATTTTAGCTGCTCCTAAGCAATCGGTGTTGGCGAGTTTCACTGCCTGCTTTCTTCACTCAAGTCCATGTCAGGAGCGATGCTACAGACTGTCAAACTTGAGAGGCTGTGTTTCTGTTCCACGGCATTGATTCCGGTAAGATAGTTTCATTTTTTTTTTTTATATACAACGCAAGAAGACAGGGTCACAGTGTGGCTCCTTTTATCTGTATGGAATCAAGGGTTAATATCTCCAGAGGGGGATTATTGAACAGGGGGGAACATAATTTTATTATGATTATGCTGTGACATGTGAGATGATGCTCAGATAGATGTTTGAAAGTACAGGTTTGACTTTCGGTTTTGGAAGCTGCGCAACCTGAAAGGCTTAGCGTGCTTTTTCCTATAGCAGGGGCGTTCCTGCATTGCACACCACGTGACCGGGTGTGGTCACTCTGATTTCCTCTTCCTGACCGTGCGGTTTACCAGAGAAGAAGCGGTTTCTCTGTTTGGCCTGTGTTAGAGACCACTGAGCCATCTACCTCTGCGGATTCCTCTTCCCGTGAGGTACGTTCCCTAGAATCTTATCCTACACAAGCAGTTCCCCTAAGTGCCATTACTCCTCCTGAGGGAGACTTTTTTTTTTTCTTTTTCTTCTTCCCACCGGAGGTTACTGCGTGTTTTCGCATGGCCATCTCTATGGCTTTGGCAAGTTTATCTCTTCCTCCTACGGTTGAGCGAAGGGTTAATCCGTGCTCTCATACACTTGGGCCGTCGTGTAAGATGATTGTGCCAGATCAGTTATCGGGAGGTGCGGTTCCCTCTGAGGCTTCTGCGTTAGAAACTCCTGGGTTAGAATTGCTTGTTTTGATTCCTCCGACTGCAGAGGATTTGACATTTTAGAAGATTTTGGTGACAGAGGTTCCCAGTCCTGGTCCGTCAGGCGGATCTCAGTCCTCTCTATCAGATAACGATCTTGTTTACACATATGGAGGGTTGGATCCTCTTGACATATATGTAATAGTTATAAATCCCAGTCCCAAGCTCTATAGGGGGTTTGTGTTAAACTCAGGCAGGACCTGTTCGTTTTGCACACCCTTTTGAATTTCTTTTTGTTAAACAGATTTCATTTCTAATCAGTTTCGGATAGTTTTTGTTTTGGAGCTCGGGATTCTTGTGGACTCTTTTTTGGCGTTTCGCCACTTAGGTTTCTGTTTTATCGATGTCATGGTTGCGATTAATGGTCTTCTGTGGAAGCTTCTAGATCTATGTTGGGGGTGATGATTACCTTGTTTCCATAGAGCTTATTTTCTTCTCGGTTTTCCCAGCACTGCTAGAACTTAAGATTGTCATTTACTTTTTGTTTATGACAGACATATCGTGCCCTTGATGACGGGCAGGTCCTGTTTTGTGTTATTATTAAATCTCCTCTTCTTTCTTCTACTCTAGAGAGTGAAGTCTCATAGTGTGGTGGTTATGTCAGCTTAACACGCACAAGATCCTGGGATTGTGACCCAGTGGTACTAGTGCACACGTTCCTTTGAGCTGCAGTCCAGAGGAATTGCCTTCAGCTCTTATAGTTATGGTCCAGACAGAACAGGTTGGTCTATCCCAAGGGACAGGAAGGACCTGTTGTCTTGGGTCTTGGGATGGTCTCTTGATGCTGCGTCATATGGGGCGAATGTCCTAAGGGCCGGAATAGTTTTTCATTCCGTCCTGCTGGATTAGGTGACTTTAGGAGTCTTGTCACGGTAATCTTTGCTGTGTCATTACACTGTTGGTGAAGGGTCCAATAAGAGGAGGGGTTCCCATCCTTTTTTGGGTCTGAGGATTTTGTGCAGAGCTTACTTTCTTTGCTCAGATAGATAGAATCCTTGTTTTTCTCTTCTGGGAGGTTTTTCCTGACTAAAGCAGTACAGGGTAGCCTGATTATCTTTACGGTTTTGCAACTCAAAGACTGATGGTTCAAATCCAGCTGCTGCGCTGGATGTCCATTTTTACATTCTTGTTCAACCTTGTCCGGTTATCAGGACCATTGTTTTTTCTCTTTAAAACAGTGTTTTGATCCTATGTCTTTTTGGGGTCTGGGGTTTTATGTGACCGTAACCTATTTCTAGGTGGTACAGTAGCTCATCAGTATTGATGGCTTTTACCAGCTTCGGCTAGTAGACTAGTTGGGATGTTTCAGTTTTCCATCGATCAAAGGTGGACCTAGACTGAGCTCTAGTGTGGTGCCAGGTTGAATCCTTTGGATGCGGTTTGGTTTTTTAGGCAGGAAGGCTTTGTCTTACAGCTTATGAAGTTAGATTCTTCTTCAGGTTTTGTCCTCCAATTCCCCTTCAGGCCTTTGTTGGCGCTGTGGTGGGGGGTGTTGGGTTCAGCCCAGGTCAGGTCTTCTCCTTAGTCTGGGTTTGTCTAGGTCTTGGCAGTATTTCTCCATTACCGGTGGGGATATCTCTCTCCAGTGGGTTCAGATCTCCCGATATTGGGGATTTTTTTCTCCTTGTTCCACCGGGGCAGTTATGTTTTGGGCTCTTCCCTGTCAGTAGCTTGAGTGTTTGTTGGAAAGAAAATCCTGATCCATATTCCTAAGTCTCCTTAGCTTTTTTCAGTAGAGCATTTTGCTCTGAGGTCTGATCTTCTGGATCCATGCCAGTTGGGACCTCTTGGGCATTTTTTCAGTTCCTCCTGCCTAGTCGGAAGGGTCTCAACTTGGGTGGCGGGCGGAGGCCCACTACTGCTTCTCAATAATCCGTTTTCTGAGCATGCTCCTTCGGATAGGATGGTCTTTTCGTTCATCCGTTTTGCTCTGTCTATCCAGACGTTCTAATGTATGAAGTAAACGGATCTAGTTTCTTGGTGGAGGTCCTCAGGACTGGCCTAAGGGATTAGTTCCCGGCTTAGCGAACTGTAGGCATGTAGTTTGGATCCTGCTGTGGCAGTTTTCTTAAGACTCTAAGGAGATCTGTTCTAATTGTATTCTTTTTGGTCGTGTCTTTCTTTGGTGACAATGTCACGATCCTTGCTGGAGTGCGCGTTGTTGAGACCGTTGCTCCATTTGTTACTGCAAGCTCGTTCTCATGTATAGAGGTCTTGTTTCTATAAGTTCCCTTTATTGCAGAGATCCTCTTGGTCAGGGACCTTTTTTGCTTTTGGGATTTTTTTTTCTCCTGGTGCTAGCCAAGAAAAGGCTGTTTTCTGAAGGCTTTTTCCTTTAGCTTGTATCTGATAACTCGTCAACTATTTTGGGTGTGGAGTGTTCCTCCTTTCTCTACCTTTGTTGGGAGGAGTTTGCTGGTCCTGATCTCTTCTGGAGTATACTTCTTCCGTCTAGAAGGAGCTGGATCAGAGCTTGTTTAGCTAGTTTTTGTTAAAAGGGGTAGCCAACATAGCCAGTTGGCTTAGCTACCTTGACAACTGAATCCTTATCTCCTTTTACGCTTTCCCTGAAACGCAGGAAAAGCCGCTAGGGCATTAGTTACCGCAGAGGATATCTGGGTAGAAATGTCCTGCAAGGAAACTCCAACTGGAGTAGAAACACTGGGCACTGCATGATGGGACACATGAGGAGAAAACTGCGGCATATTCTGAACAGGAGACCCCTGAACAGCATCCACCCCAGCTAATGATGGCTCAGGAAAAATCTTTTCTCTACACTGTAAGGTCTTAATACATGAGGCACAAAAAGGCATTGGAGGTTCCACAGTAGAATCAAAACACAAGCTGCATGTAACATCTCGCAAAGCTTCCATCTTTAAATTTTAAACCAACTTTTTTACTGCAAAAAATACAATTGCTTTTTAAACTAAAAAACACCTTCAGGCAGCCTCCTTAACTCAACAGACCCTGCTGAAATGCCTACCTGACCCCCTGAAGCCGGAAAATCTCTTGGCCTTTAAAAGCAATGAAAACCGTCAAACAGACTAAGCCCTGCCCCTTTCATGGGCGTGGCTAAAAGACTGGCTTCCATTAAGGGGGGGGGGCGGCAACGTTTTTTTAAAAAAAAAAGATCCTCTCCTGAGTGTCATCCAGTGCCCAAATACTGCCCAAATATAAACCCACACTGGTTTAACAGTCCCCGTACCCATCAAAGTGCCAAACTCTTAATAAAGAAAATAAAAACCGGCACTTACCTGAGTCAAATCTGCCCGGCAGCAGGGCAGCTCACAGATATGGAAGGGCTTCCTCCCTCCATAGACCCGTGGAACAAGTGAAGGACTCACTAAAGTTAATCAGGCATTCAAGGCCAAACATGAAAGGCACGGTGAAATGAAAAATCCCACCAGTTTTCAAGTGCTCAAAAGACACCACAGCTCTACTGAAGAGACTGATGTGGAACACAGCTAGACCCCAGTAAGAAACAGAACAGCTCTGCTTTAAAAATAATAAACTCTTGATTGAAGAATCTACAGACACTCTTAAAAACATTACCACCTCCTTGCATAGGCAAAGAGAATGACTGGGGGTTATGGGTAAGGGGGTGGTATTTAACAGCTTTGCTGCGGTGCTCTTAGCTGCCTCCTGCTGGACAGAAATGATATCCCAACAGTAATTAAGATCTGTGGACTCACTATATCTTAGGAAAGAAATACACGGCACTTTACTTAAACTACTTAACCAATATATGTATAATTATACATTTTTGTCAATCCTAGCTAAAAGGATTAAGAAAGTAATAGGCTCTATCATCCATCCTGATCAAACGGGGTTCATGACAGGACGGAACGTAGTTCGTAATATTAAAAAGGTGTTGTTGACCATAGATACCCACTATAATAAAATCAAACAAGGTAACCTCTTTAGGTAAAAATTGATGTCGGTAAAACAGCTTTATCTTGATGGAAAATCATAAGGAGACTCACAATAGAGAGTAGACTAGAAAGAGGCTTGCAAGTCTGAATCAGAGCGTCAATCACAGAGTTAGAGAACCCTCTATGACTGAACTAGCGTAACATTGTCATGCCATCAAGTGTAGAGACTTTAGATCTTGAGAAAGATAGTCTGGCTTTAGAGGAAGGGGTCATTGCAGGCAAATGGACATTTAGACAAGGTCCGCATACCAAATCCTGAGTGGCCACGCTGGGGCTATTAGGATTACAAATTACTTCTAATTTTATCTTGGAAGTCATTCAGAGTAGGGACAGAGGGGGAAATATATAAGCAGGTTGGATTCCAGCTGTAGTTCCTTTCTCTGGCATGTGATTTAGCAAGCAATTTTTGCTTTTTGTTTGTTTCGGTTCCAGAGATTTATGCTTCCAGGTGTTCAGTTGTGTTTGCTAGGGCTGGCATATTATTTCCTTCTCCTTTTTGGGGTTGGCTTTTCCTTCTGTGGGTGCATTGGGTTCCTTCGTACCTGTACACGGGGTGAGCTCTTATTCAATTACCTAATTCGTCTGTAGATTTTTTTTAATTTTTTTTTTTGTGTCATGGGTCTGTATTGCAATATGCAATACGTTCATTTTTTTTTTTTTTTTTGTAATCTCCCTTCTAATAGGATTTCTATTAGTACATATGGGAAGAGTTTCCTCCTTTTGGGGTATTTTACTCTAAGGGTTCTGTCTGTTTTCATCTGAATAGACCGTTGGATTGACTGAGTTTGCGTAAGGGTTTGTCTGCAAGCTCTTTGAAAGGTCAAATCTCTGCTCTTTCTGTTCTTTTTCACAGAAAGATTGCTAATCATCCTGATATTCATTGTTTTGTACAGGCTTTGGTTCGTATCAAGCCTGTCATTAAGTCAATCTCTCCTCCTTGGAGTCTTAATTTGGTTCTGAGGGCTTTACAAGCCCCTCCATTTGAACCTATGCATTCTCTGGACATTAAATTACTTTCTTGGAAAGTGTTGTTCCTTTTGGCTATCTCTTCTGCTAGAAGAGTTTCTGAGTTATCTGCTCTTTCTTGTGAATCTCCTTTTCTGATTTTCCATCAGGATAAGGCGGTGTTGCGAACTTCTTTTAAATTTTTACCTAAGGTTGTGAATTCTAACAACATTAGTAGAGAAATTGTGGTTCCTTCATTATGTCCTAATCCTAAGAATTCTAAGGAGAGATCGTTGCATTCTTTGGATGTAGTTAGAGCTTTGAAATATGTTGAAGCTACTAAGAATTTCCGAAAGACTTCTAGTCTATTTGTTATCTTTTCCGGTTCTAGGAAAGGTCAGAAGGCCTCTGCCATTTCTTTGGCATCTTGGTTGAAATCTTTAATTCATCATGTTTATGTCGAGTCGGGTAAATCTCTGCCTCAAAGGATTACAGCTCATTCTACTAGGTCAGTTTCTACTTCCTGGGCGTTTAGGAATGAAGCTTCGATTGATCAGATTTGCAAAGCAGCAACTTGGTCTTCTTTGCATACTTTTACTAAATTCTACCATTTTGATGTGTATTCTTCTTCTGAAGCAGTTTTTGGTAGAAAAATACTTCAGGCAGCTGTTTCAGTTTGATTCTTCTGCTTATAATTTCAGTTTTCTTCATTTTAAGATTTAAACTTTATTTTGGGTGTGGATTATTTTTCAGCGGAATTGGCTGTCTTTATTTTTTCCCTCCCTCTCTAGTGACTATTGCGTGGAAGATCCACATCTTGGGTAGCCATTATCCCATACGTCACTAGCTCATGGACTCTTGCTAATTACATGAAAGAAAACATAATTTATGTAAGAACTTACCTGATAAATTCATTTCTTTCATATTAGCAAGAGTCCATGAGGCCCACCCTTTTCTCCAACATTGGTGTGTCCGGTCCACGGCGTCATCCTTGTGGGAATATCTCTTCCCCAACAGGAAATGGCAAAGAGTCCCAGCAAAGCTGGCCATATAGTCCCTCCTAGGCTCCGCCCACCCCAGTCATTCTCTTTGCCGTTGCACAGGCAACATCTCCACGGAGATGGTTAAGAGTATGTGGTGTTTAGTTGTAGTTTTTTTATTCTACTATCAAGAGTTTATTTTAAAATAGTGCTGGTATGTACTATTTACTCTGAAACAGAAAAGGATGAAGATTTCTGTTTGTGAGAGGAAGATGATTTTAGCAGACAGTAACTAAAATCGATTGCTGTTTCCACATAGGACTGTTGAGATGAAGTAACTTCAGTTGGGGGAAACAGTTAGCAGACTTTTCTGCTTAAGGTATGACTAGCCATATTTCTAACAAGACTGTGTAATGCTGGAAGGCTGTCATTTCCCCTCATGGGGACCGGTAAGCCATTTTCTTAGTCTCAAACAGAATAAAGGGCTTAATATGGGCTATAAAACTGGTAGACACTGTTATGGGCCAAATCGATTGCTTTATTTGGACATTTTATACATGTTTATGCTGATAATTCACATTTATAAACTTGGGGAACGTTTTTTAACGTCAGGCACTATGTTAGACACCTTTTTCAGTCAGGAAGGGCCTTCCCAGTTGTAGGCTGAGCCTCATTTTCGCGCCATTACTGCGCAGTTGTTTTTGAGAGCAAGACATGCAGATGCATGTGAGGACCTGAAAGTAGTTGGTAAACTTCCTAGAAGGCGTCATTTGGTATCGTATTCCCCTCTGGGCTTGGTAAAGTCACAGCAAAGGCTGTAGCTGGGACTGTATAGGGGTTAAATCTGTAACCGGCTCCGGTTTCGTTATTTTAAGGGTTAAAGCTCTGAAAATTGGTGTGCAATACTTTTAATGCTTTAAGACACTATGGTGAAAGTTTGGTAAATTTTGAACAATTCCTTCATATTTTTTCACATATTCAGTAATAAAGTGTGCTCTGTTTAAAATTTAAAGAGACAGTAACGGTTTTGTTTTAAAACGGTTTTTGTGCTTTGACAAGTTTAAGCCTGTTTAACATGTCTGTGCCTTTAGATAGGCTATGTTCTATATGTATGAAAGTCAATGTGTCTCCCCCTTCAAAATTGTGTGATAATTGTGCCATAGCGTCCAAACAATGTAAGGACAGTACTGTCAGATGATGAAGTTGCCCAAGATGATTCATCAGATGAAGGGAGTAGACATGGTTCTACATCATCTCCTTCTGTGTCTATACCAGTTTTGCCCACGCAGGAGGCCCCTAGTACTTCTAGTGCGCCAATGCTTATTACCATGCAACAATTGACGGCTGTAATGGATTACTCCATAGCAAATATTTTATCCAAAATGCCTGCATATCAGAGAGAGCGCGATTGCTCTGTTTTAAACACTGAAGAGCAGGAGGGCGCTGATGATAATTGCTCTGTCATACCCTCACACCAATCTGAAGGGGCCATGAGGGAGGTTTTGTCAGATGGGGAAATTTCAGATTCAGGAAAAATTTCTCAACAGGCTGAACCTGATGTTGTGACATTTAAATTTAAATTAGAGCACCTCCGCGCACTGCTTAAGGAGGTGTTATCTACTCTGGATGATTGTGACAACTTGGTCATTCCAGAAAAATTATGCAAGATGGACAAGTTCCTAGAGGTTCCGGTGCACCCAGACGCTTTTCCTATACCCAAGCGGGTGGCGGACATAGTGAATAAGGAGTGGGAGAAGCCCGGCATACCTTTCTCCAACATAGGTGTGTCCGGTCCACGGCGTCATCCTTACTTGTGGGATATTCTCTTCCCCAACAGGAAATGGCAAAGAGCCCAGCAAAGCTGGTCACATGATCCCTCCTAGGCTCCGCCTACCCCAGTCATTCTCTTTGCCGTTGTACAGGCAACATCTCCACGGAGATGGCTTAGAGTTTTTTAGTGTTTAACTGTAGTTTTTATTATTCAATCAAGAGTTTGTTATTTTGAAATAGTGCTGGTATGTACTATTTACTCAGAAACAGAAAAGAGATGAAGATTTCTGTTTGTATGAGGAAAATGATTTTAGCAACCGTCACTAAAATCCATGGCTGTTCCACACAGGACTGTTGAGAGCAATTAACTTCAGTTGGGGGAACAGTGAGCAGTCTCTTGCTGCTTGAGGTATGGCACATTCTAACAAGACGATGTAATGCTGGAAGCTGTCATTTTCCCTCTGGGATCCGGTAAGCCATGTTTATTACGATTGTAAATAAGGGCTTCAAAAAGGGCTTATTAAGACTGTAGACTTTTTTTGGGCTAAATCGATTGATTATTAACACATATTTAGCCTTGAGGAATCATTTTATCTGGGTATTTTGATATAATATCGGCAGGCACTGTTTTAGACACCTTATTCTTTAGGGGCTTTCCCAAAGCATAGGCAGAGCCTCATTTTCGCGCCGGTGTTGCGCACTTGTTTTTGAGAGGCATGGCATGCAGTCGCATGTGAGAGGAGCTCTGATACTTAGAAAAGACTTTCTGAAGGCGTCATTTGGTATCGTATTCCCCTTGGGGCTTGGTTGGGTCTCAGCAAAGCAGATACCAGGGACTGTAAAGGGGTTAAAGTTCAAAACGGCTCCGGTTCCGTTATTTTAAGGGTTAAAGCTTCCAAATTTGGTGTGCAATACTTTTAAGGCTTTAAGACACTGTGGTGAAAATTTGGTGAATTTTGAACAATTCCTTCATGTTTTTTCGCATTTGCAGTAAAAGTGTGTTCAGTTTAAAATTTAAAGTGACAGTAACGGTTTTATTTTAAAACGTTTTTTGTACTTTGTTATCAAGTTTATGCCTGTTTAACATGTCTGAACTACCAGATAGACTGTGTTCTGAATGTGGGGAAGCCAGAATTCCTATTCATTTAAATAAATGTGATTTATGTGACAATGATGCCCAAGATGATTCCTCAAGTGAGGGGAGTAAGCATGGTACTGCATCATTCCCTCCTTCGTCTACACGAGTCTTGCCCACTCAGGAGGCCCCTAGTACATCTAGCGCGCCAATACTCCTTACTATGCAACAATTAACGGCTGTAATGGATAATTCTGTCAAACATTTTAGCCAAAATGAACACTTATCAGCGTAAGCGCGACTGCTCTGTTTTAGATACTGAAGAGCATGACGACGCTGATATTAATATTTCTGAAGGGCCCCTAACTCAGTCTGATGGGGCCAGGGAGGTTTTGTCTGAGGGAGAAATTGCTGATTCAGGGAACATTTCTCAACAAGCTGAACCTGATGTGATTGCATTTAAATTTAAGTTGGAACATCTCCGCATTCTGCTTAAGGAGGTATTATCCACTCTGGATGATTGTGACAAGTTGGTCATCCCAGAGAAACTATGTAAAATGGACAAGTTCCTAGAGGTGCCGGGGCTCCCAGAAGCTTTTCCTATACCCAAGCGGGTGGCGGACATTGTTAATAAAGAATGGGAAAGGCCCGGTATTCCTTTCGTCCCTCCCCCCATATTTAAAAAATTGTTTCCTATGGTCGACCCCAGAAAGGACTTATGGCAGACAGTCCCCAAGGTCGAGGGAGCGGTTTCCACTTTAAACAAACGCACCACTATACCCATAGAGGATAGTTGTGCTTTCAAAGATCCTATGGATAAAAAATTAGAAGGTTTGCTTAAAAAGATGTTTGTTCAGCAGGGTTACCTTCTACAACCAATTTCATGCATTGTCCCTGTCGCTACAGCCGCATGTTTCTGGTTCGATGAGCTGATAAAGGCGGTCGACAGTGATTCTCCTCCTTATGAGGAGATTATGGACAGAATCAATGCTCTCAAATTGGCTAATTCTTTCACCCTAGACGCCACTTTGCAATTGGCTAGGTTAGCGGCTAAGAATTCTGGGTTTGCTATTGTGGTGCGCAGAGCGCTTTGGTTGAAATCTTGGTCGGCTGATGCGTCTTCCAAGAACAAGCTACTTAACATTCCTTTCAAGGGGAAAACGCTGTTTGGCCCTGACTTGAAAGAGATTATCTCGGATATCACTGGGGGTAAGGGCCACGCCCTTCCTCAGGATCGGCCTTTCAAGGCAAAAAATAAACCTAATTTTCGTCCCTTTCGTAGAAACGGACCAGCCCAAGGTGCTACGTCCTCTAAGCAAGAGGGTAATACTTCTCAAGCCAAACCAGCTTGGAGACCAATGCAAGGCTGGAACAAGGGAAAGCAGGCCAAGAAACCTGCCACTGCTACCAAGACAGCATGAAATGTTGGCCCCCGATCCGGGACCGGATCTGGTGGGGGGCAGACTCTCTCTCTTCGCTCAGGCTTGGGCAAGAGATGTTCTGGATCCTTGGGCGCTAGAAATAGTCTCCCAAGGTTATCTTCTGGAATTCAAGGGACTTCCCCCAAGGGGGAGGTTCCACAGGTCTCAGTTGTCTTCAGACCACATAAAAAGACAGGCATTCTTACATTGTGTAGAAGACCTGTTAAAAATGGGAGTGATTCATCCCGTTCCATTAAGAGAACAAGGGATGGGGTTCTACTCCAATCTGTTTATAGTTCCCAAAAAAGAGGGAACGTTCAGACCAATCTTAGATCTCAAGATCTTAAACAAGTTTCTCAAGGTTCCATCGTTCAAGATGGAAACCATTCGAACTATTCTTCCTTCCATCCAGGAAGGTCAATTCATGACCACGGTGGATTTAAAGGATGCGTATCTACATATTCCTATCCACAAGGAACATCATCGGTTCCTGAGGTTCGCATTCCTGGACAAACATTACCAGTTCGTGGCGCTTCCTTTCGGATTAGCCACTGCTCCAAGGATTTTCACAAAGGTACTAGGGTCCCTTCTAGCTGTGCTAAGACCAAGGGGCATTGCTGTAGTACCTTACTTGGACGACATTCTGATTCAAGCGTCGTCCCTTCCTCAAGCAAAGGCTCACACGGACATTGTCCTGGCCTTTCTCAGATCTCACGGATGGAAAGTGAACGTGGAAAAGAGTTCTCTATCTCAGTCAACAAGGGTTCCCTTCTTGGGAACAATAATAGACTCCTTAGAAATGAGGATTTTTCTGACAGAGGCCAGAAAAACAAAACTTCTAGACTCTTGTCGGATACTTCATTCCGTTCCCCTTCCTTCCATAGCTCAGTGCATGGAAGTGATCGGGTTGATGGTAGCGGCAATGGACATAGTTCCTTTTGCACGCATTCATCTAAGACCATTACAACTGTGCATGCTCAGTCAGTGGAATGGGGACTATACAGACTTGTCTCCGAAGATACAAGTAAATCAGAAGACCAGAGACTCACTCCGTTGGTGGCTGTCCCTGGACAACCTGTCACGAGGGATGACATTCCGCAGACCAGAGGGGGTCATTGTCACGACCGACGCCAGTCTGATGGGCTGGGGCGCGGTCTGGGGATCCCTGAAAGCTCAGGGTCTTTGGTCTCGGGAAGAATCTCTTCTACCGATAAATATTCTGGAACTGAGAGCGATATTCAATGCTCTCAAGGCTTGGCCTCAGCTAGCGAGGGCCAAGTTCATACGGTTTCAATCAGACAACATGACAACTGTTGCGTACATCAACCATCAGGGGGGAACAAGGAGTTCCCTGGCGATGGAAGAAGTGACCAAAATCATTCTATGGGCGGAGTCTCACTCCTGCCACCTGTCTGCTATCCACATCCCAGGAGTGGAAAATTGGGAAGCGGATTTTCTGAGTCGTCAGACATTGCATCCGGGGGAGTGGGAACTCCATCCGGAAATCTTTGCCCAAGTCACTCAGCTGTGGGGCATTCCAGACATGGATCTGATGGCCTCTCGTCAGAACTTCAAAGTTCCTTGCTACGGGTCCAGATCCAGGGATCCCAAGGCGGCTCTAGTGGATGCACTAGTAGCACCTTGGACCTTCAAACTAGCTTATGTGTTCCCGCCGTTTCCTCTCATCCCCAGGCTGGTAGCCAGGATCAATCAGGAGAGGGCGTCGGTGATCTTGATAGCTCCTGCGTGGCCACGCAGGACTTGGTATGCAGATCTGGTGAATATGTCATCGGCTCCTCCTTGGAAGCTACCTTTGAGACGAGACCTTCTTGTTCAGGGTCCGTTCGAACATCCGAATCTGGTTTCACTCCAGCTGACTGCTTGGAGATTGAACGCTTGATCTTATCGAAGCGAGGGTTCTCAGATTCTGTTATCGATACTCTTGTTCAGGCCAGAAAGCCTGTAACTAGAAAGATTTACCACAAAATTTGGAAAAAATATATCTGTTGGTGTGAATCTAAAGGATTCCCTTGGGACAAGGTTAAGATTCCTAGGATTCTATCCTTCCTTCAAGAAGGATTGGAAAAAGGATTATCTGCAAGTTCCCTGAAGGGACAGATTTCTGCCTTGTCTGTGTTACTTCACAAAAAGCTGGCCGCTGTGCCAGATGTTCAAGCCTTTGTTCAGGCTCTGGTTAGAATTAAGCCTGTTTACAAACCTTTGACTCCTCCTTGGAGTCTCAATTTAGTTCTTTCAGTTCTTCAGGGGGTTCCGTTTGAACCCTTGCATTCCGTTGATATTAAGTTATTATCTTGGAAAGTTTTGTTTTTAGTTGCAATTTCTTCTGCTAGAAGAGTTTCAGAATTATCTGCTCTGCAGTGTTCTCCTCCTTATCTGGTGTTCCATGCAGATAAGGTGGTTTTACGTACTAAACCTGGTTTTCTTCCAAAAGTTGTTTCTAACAAAAACATTAACCAGGAGATTATCGTACCTTCTCTATGTCCGAAACCAGTTTCAAAGAAGGAACGTTTGTTGCACAATTTGGATGTTGTTCGCGCTCTAAAATTCTATTTAGATGCTACAAAGGATTTTAGACAAACATCTTCCTTGTTTGTTGTTTATTCCGGTAAAAGGAGAGGTCAAAAAGCAACTTCTACCTCTCTCTTTTTGGATTAAAAGCATCATCAGATTGGCTTACGAGACTGCCGGACGGCAGCCTCCCGAAAGAATCACAGCTCATTCCACTAGGGCTGTGGCTTCCACATGGGCCTTCAAGAACGAGGCTTCTGTTGATCAGATATGTAGGGCAGCGACTTGGTCTTCACTGCACACTTTTACCAAATTTTACAAGTTTGATACTTTTGCTTCTTCTGAGGCTATTTTTGGGAGAAAGGTTTTGCAAGCCGTGGTGCCTTCCATTTAGGTGACCTGATTTGCTCCCTCCCTTCATCCGTGTCCTAAAGCTTTGGTATTGGTTCCCACAAGTAAGGATGACGCCGTGGACCGGACACACCTATGTTGGAGAAAACAGAATTTATGTTTACCTGATAAATTACTTTCTCCAACGGTGTGTCCGGTCCACGGCCCGCCCTGGTTTTTTTAATCAGGTCTGATAATTTATTTTCTTTAACTGCAGTCACCACGGTACCATATGGTTTCTCCTATGCAAATATTCCTCCTTAACGTCGGTCGAATGACTGGGGTAGGCGGAGCCTAGGAGGGATCATGTGACCAGCTTTGCTGGGCTCTTTGCCATTTCCTGTTGGGGAAGAGAATATCCCACAAGTAAGGATGACGCCGTGGACCGGACACACCGTTGGAGAAAGTAATTTATCAGGTAAACATAAATTCTGTTTTTGTTCCCCCTCCTATATTTAAGAAATTATTTCCTATGGTCGACCCCAGAAAGGACTTATGGCAGACAGTCCCTAAGGTCGAGGGGGCAGTTTCTACTCTAAACAAGCGCACTACTATTCCTATCGAGGATAATTGTGCTTTCAAAGATCCTATGGATAAAAAATTGGAGGGTTTGCTTAAAAAGATTTTTGTACAGCAAGGTTACCTTCTACAACCCATTTCGTGCATTGTTCCTGTCACTACAGCAGCGTTCTGGTTCGAGGAACTAGAAAAGTCGCTCAGTAGAGAGACTCCATATGAGGTTATGGACAGAGTTCACGCACTTAAGTTGGCTTACTCTTTTATTTTAGATGC